>NC_090741.1:36941462-36951462 GCF_036898095.1 Palaemon carinicauda | reverse complement strand
GTATAAATATACATATATACACAGAATATTCATATACTGCAAAAGCTTATATAGACACATGTATATACACACACACACATATATATATATATATATATATATATATATATATATATATATATATATATATATATATATATATATATATATATATATATATATATATATATCGATTCGTACCAGAAATAGATTGGTCTAAATCCCAAACCTGAAATAATTTAGCTGAAATCAACTATTTCAATTCGGTTTGCTTTAAACCTCAATTACCCTTCGCTCTTCGTCCGGGTATCTTAAAGTTTCCTTCAAACTGCAAAGTTGAGCGTTTAGCGTCTTCAGAACTTTTCAACTCAAATTCCTAAATCAAATCACGTAGTTTATTATTATTATTATTATTGTTGTTGTTGTTGTTGTTGTTATAAAACAAGAATGGAATTTTTCGCTAGTCCTAAAAGAATTCGGAAGAAAATCTTCTCGGATTTCCAAATGGCTTCAGAAGAAATAGCCATAGACTTAGCATGGAATTCTGAATGCCTCCAGAACGGAATCTCAGATCGGTATCGGAAGAAAACTTTCCCGGATTTCCAAATGGCTTCAGAAAAAATAGCCATAGACTTAGCATGGAATTCTGAATGTCTCCAGAACGGAATCTCAGAACGGTTTTGGAAGAAAACTTTCCCGAATTTCCAAAAGTCTTCAAAGGACATAGCCGTATACTTAACATGGATTTCTGAATGACTCCAAAACTGAAATTTCCAGGAGCAGTCCTGAACAACTCCCCGAGCTTCAAATGACTTCTGAAGACCTGATCTTCATTTTTTCAAACGTAGCCTGCAACACCTCACATGATCTGTATGTAGCTGGCGAAATCTAACCAAGGAATTGCGCGTCAATAGGAGTAAGAGGAAATGAGTTGATGATTGGGAGAAGGATTTCACTTAACTCACAGAGATCGCGTTCTGGCTGAATAGGAAGCTGCCGGTAAGAATTATGTGTTACGTCTTCGGAACACCAACTACAAATGGTTTTGGTTGCTGCCGAAGTTGCCGATCGTTCGCTTTATATCGCCCGACCTATAGAAAGACACGGGATCTTCCGTTGGCAGCTGAGCTTTGAAGATCATAATGTATGCGCCTTGAAGGATCCTTTGCTTGGGTTTTTGCAACGATGTCTTATTAAAGGAGACTCTTGGAAAAAGTACGAGGCTTTCTATCGGTGCAAAAACGGATTGCGGGGAATGAGGATGGAGGAAGTATGGTTCAACTGAACGGTGAGTGACGTGTAGTTCTTCAACAGGATTGTCCCAGAATTCGCCATTGAAGTAAGGATATATCCAGACGACATTGGTAAATATATCATGTTGCTCGTCATTTACTTTGGCATGATAGTGTATGCGGAGAAATCGACAGTATTCATCTCTTTACTCATTGCCCAGATAAGTAAAGAATAAATGCCTTCGATTTCCCTGAGGAATCTGACGAAGTGAGGACTCGCGGCACTGAAATCTCTTTTGAAATCTAGAAGGACACTGACGAACTAAGGAAAAGAGACAATGAAATCTCGAAAGAAACAGATAATCTAATGAAAGAAGATCTTGAAAACTAGAAGACAGGAGAGAAGAGCGAAGAGGAGCCTCTAATGCCAGAGGTAAGACACCTAAAAATAGAAGAGCCTCTAATGGTAAAAGTATGGAACCTAGAAATATATGTCATAGAACTTCTAATGCTAGAAGTGTGGGAGCTAAAGAGAGAGGTCAAAGAACTTCTAATGCTAGAGGTGTGGGAGCTAAAAAGAGGTCAAAGAACTTCTAATGCGAGAGGTGTGGGAGCTAAAAAGAGGTCAAAGAACTTCTAATGCTAGAGGTATGGGAGCTAAAAAGAGGTCAAAGAACTTCTAATGCTAGAGGTGTGGGAGCTAAAAAGAGGTCAGAGAACTTCTAATGCTAGAGGTGTGGGAGCCAAAAAGAGGTCAAAGAACTTCTAATGCAAGGGGTGTGGGAGCTAAAAAGAGGTCAAAGAACTTCTAATGCAAGGGGTGGGGAAGCTAAAAAGAGGTCAAAGAACTTCTAATGCAAGGGGTGTGGGAGCTAAAAAGAGATCAAAGAACTTCTAATGCAAGGGGTGTGGGAGCTAAAAAGAGGTCAAAGAACTTCTAATGCAAGAGGTGGGGAAGCTAAAAAGAGGTCAAAGAGCTTCTAATGCAAGGGGTGGGGAAGCTAAAAAGAGATCAAAGAACTTCTAATGCAAGGGGTGGGGAAGCCAAAAAGAGGTCAAAGAACTTCTAATGCAAGGGGTGGGGAAGCTAAAAAGAGGTCAAAGAGCTTCTAATGCAAGGGGTGGGGAAGCTAAAAAGAGATCAAAGAACTTCTAATGCAAGGGGTGGGGAAGCCAAAAAGAGGTCAAAGAACTTCTAATGCAAGGGGTGGGGAAGCTAAAAAGAGATCAAAGAACTTCTAATGCAAGGGGTGTGGGAGCTAAAAAGAGGTCAAAGAACTTCTAATGCTAGAGGTGTGGGAGCTAAAAAGAGGTCAAAGAACTTCTAATGCAAGGGGTGGGGAAGCCAAAAAGAGGTCAAAGCACTTCTAATGCAAGGGGTGTGGGAGCTAAAAAGAGGTTAAAGAACTTCTAATGCAAGGGGTGGGGAAGCCAAAAAGAGGTCAAAGCACTTCTAATGCAAGGGGTGTGGAAGCTAAAAAGAGGTCAAAGAACTTCTAATGCAAGGGGTGTGGGAGCTAAAAAGAGGTCAAAGAACTTCTAATGCAAGGGGTGGGGAAGCTAAAAAGAGGTCAAAGAACTTCTAATGCAAGGGGTGGGGAAGCCAAAAAGAGGTCAAAGCACTTCTAATGCAAGGGGTGTGGAAGCTAAAAAGAGGTCAAAGAACTTCTAATGCAAGGGGTGTGGGAGCTAAAAAGAGGTCAAAGAACTTCTAATGCAAGGGGTGTGGAAGCTAAAAAGAGGTCAAAGAACTTCTAATGCAAGGGGTGGGGAAGCCAAAAAGAGGTCAAAGCACTTCTAATGCAAGGGGTGTGGGAGCTAAAAAGAGGTTAAAGAACTTCTAATGCAAGGGGTGGGGAAGCCAAAAAGAGGTCAAAGCACTTCTAATGCAAGGGGTGTGGGAGCTAAAAAGAGGTTAAAGAACTTCTAATGCAAGGGGTGGGGAAGCCAAAAAGAGGTCAAAGCACTTCTAATGCAAGGGGTGTGGAAGCTAAAAAGAGGTCAAAGAACTTCTAATGCAAGGGGTGTGGGAGCTAAAAAGAGGTCAAAGAACTTCTAATGCAAGGGGTGAGGGATAGATGTCGCCAGCGAGGCTTTGGGGAAGGCGCAGCGGCGACTGTGTTCTTTCTGATGCGTAAACTTAATTAAATACAAGTAAAAACAGGGCATTAAATACATATTATAAATACTAAACTCTTTCTTATCTTGACAGCACAAATGAAATCTTACAAGTTCCAACATGTAACTAAGCGCTCCCGAAACACGAGTCAACCTTTTACTTCTGCTTGGAGAATATCCTCGTAAGTAAAAGGTAATCATTATGAATATGGAAAGAAAGATTTGCTTATACTTCTACATTTTGCTTCAGATAATTACCTTTTACTTCTACCTTATGCTTACAAGGATATCCTTCATTTTTATGAATACCTCTCATTATCTTACCATAGATTGCAGAATCCTTTAAAACCGATACACAAGTAGAACATTCTCTATATTCAGATTACACCTGCACCCATGCTATCATAATAAAAATATTCCGATTCATTAACTACTTTTGAAATATAGGCTAAATAACTAGATCAAGAAGCTTATCAAGCAAACAAACAAAAAGGTGATTGCCACTTGCATAAATCCAGCGATATATATATATATATATATATATATATATATATATATATATATATATATATATATATATATATAAATATATATATATACATATATATATATATATATATATATATATATATATATATATATATATATATATATATACGTGTATCCCTTTTTTCCACATATGAGCAATAGAGCCAGATAGATGAACTGTCAGCAAAGCGAACGCATAGTATTTATAAGAAGGAAGACGAAGTTTCTGTGATAATAAAGTTTGCTTTGTTATATATATATATATATATATATATATATATATATATATATATATATATATATATATATATACATATATATATATATATATATATTTATATATGTATATATATATATATATATATATATATATATATATATATATATATATATGTATCAGACTCCTTTAAGGAGTCTATGATATATATATATATATATATATATATATATATATATATATATATATATATATATATATACATATATATATATATATATATATATATATATATACACACATATATATATATATATATATATATATATATATATATATATATATATATATATATATATATATAGGAAATATTGATTTTAATGTTGATGCTGTTTTTAAATCTATAGTTTATATAGGAAATATTGATTTTAATGTTGATATTGTTTTTAAAATATTTTATTTTTCCGCTGTTTCCTTTCCCCACTGGGCTATTTTCACTATTGGAGCCCCTGGACTCATAACATCCTGCTTTTCCAACTAGGGTTGTAGTTTAGGAAGTAATAATAATAATAATAATAATAATAATAATAATAATAATAATAATAATAATAATAATAATTCATGCCTGCCCTAAAGTTTTCATTTAAGAAATGGACCAAGCAAGGTCCTGGTTTTCTCTGTTTAGAGTCCTTGGCTTGGCATTGAAAGGCTTTCTCGGGATGTCTTGCCGTAAACACGATCATTTGGGTGGTCAGCGGTAACCTGTTTGTTTACAAGACATCTCGAGCTACGTCTAGTTTAGGTCTATAATTGGTAAGTAAAAAAATTGCCTTGCGTTGTCTTTTCCTTTGCAAGTTTCAAGGAGACTTTTTCTTTCTTTTTTTTATTATTTTTACCTGTTCATTTTGTGCACATTAAATGTATTTCAAATATCCATGTCTTACCTTATCGGTTTATAACTTATTTCTTAGTATAGACGTAGTCTTGAAATACCAATATTTTTTAACTTCCCGGTTATTTGTACTTTCAGATATAGTGAAGTCTGTGATCCCCCGATTACCCTTGTGGTTCAAGCTTATAAATCTTGGAGCTGATGTTAATGTATTACCCATGCGTACAGACCCACACGTCACAAAGTCCGCATACAGACTGGTGACAACGCAGGTATCTGGTGAAGTATTTTTCAGTCAGAATTGAAAGGCAGGTATTGTTTTATAGTTCGTTTTTTTTTTTTTTTTTTCAAATTTAAGCAAGCTAGTCCTCCCCGATTGGGGGCGGCGCCCCCGGTCGTGGGAGGACGTTCCTTATGGCGCACGGTAGACCTCAAAATAGAGGTCTACTGTGCGCTATAGGGAGGCTTGCTTTTAAACCTTTTAGTCGTGAGAGTTCGGTGAGTGTTCAGCTTTTTTTTTTTATCTTTTTCGGGTTTCTGACGTTGCAAATTTTCTTAAAATGCTATTTCTAATTTCAATATTTATTATATTTTTTAAAGTACTGTATATGAGTGTATGGCTTGTACGGAATTGGTGCTTTTATTATTAATTTAGTCGTAAGATGTAATATTACAGGCTTAAGACAGTGAAGTCAGTTATGTAGGGATATTCAACTTTTATTAATAACTTTTCTAATAATTGATACTTTTGAGATTGGAGGGCGCGATTTCAGGATGATAATTTCAGGATTGGCATTCAACTAATCTATACTTCAAATTTCTTCCTATGACACTTTGGTTTGGTTGAAGGTTCGTACTAGAAATCCTGATAAGATAGTAATTATTTGGATAAACATTTACAATGGAATTCTTGGAAATCCGGGTTTGTACTGAAAGATTTGGCGAACTAGAATTATTGTTAAAATTTCCGGTAAATAGGTTGTTGGTAAGTTATAACAAGGAATAACCTAATTTGCCAAATTTTATGGCATTTCTGTGTTGTCAAGATGACTGCTAGATTTCGATAAAACAATTACTGAAACTTTAATTAATGGAAAATCTGTAGTATAAAATCCTGCTAAATTAGCCATTGAAGAAAATTTTAACCTTTTTTTTTGTTAATTTAGTAAATTATATATATATATATATATATGTGTGTGTATATATATATATATATATATATATATATATATATATATATATATATATATATATATATATATATATATATATATATATATATATATATATAATTGAAAATGGAATAGCTATCTTTTATTTGGTCTAAAGGGATTTAGTTCATTTATTACTGGCCAAGCGACAACTCTAATTGGAAAACCAGGATACTGTGCAAGATACTAGCAGTAACAGGCCCGGCGAGGAAAAGAATTAATACAAGAAAAGTAATGCATAATTAAAAAACAAAAAAGAAATTCAGATTTTCAAGTCCTAATAAGATCAGTCATAAAAAAAAGTGAATAAGGACTACGAACTGCATAGCCTAGCCTCTTTGAAGAGTCCATCTAGCTGTCTCTGAACCTGTGACGTAAGAGTTGATGTAGTAAGCTAAATTGGGCACTAGTTTTATCTTGTTTATTCTGACAAATATAAGTTTAAATCACTCTAATACAAAGCCATGATTCATGAATTGCCACTGTACATAAAGCCCTGTCCACGCGATCGATCATGCCCGACGGGCAAACAGTGATACCAGGCCACAATAATTAGTGAAAATGAGGGTTGATGATGTCAAAAGTGGGAAAACTAAAGGCAGGGATCTGGCAACACTGTATGATGCCAGATCCCTGTCTGTGGTTTTCCCGCTTCTGACGTCAATCTGTATATGGAATATTTAAATGAGGAAGGTGCTGTGATCTGGCAAAACATACATACATGAGGCTAAGTTACAATAACTTCTGAGTAAAATTATAATAGTAATGTATAATACAAATCACCAATGTTGCATATTGAACATACTTTACATTGCTTTGTTGACAAATGTATTATAAAGGTGGATTATGGTAATAAAGAAAATATGGCCACGGTTTGGTTTATATTTTTTCTTTGTTTTCTCATTGTAAGACAGGTAAACAGACAATTAGACACTTCTTCAGGCACATGAGACACTTGGCTATCCATACTTGACACAGATTCACTTATGCTGTCGCCATCGTTGAGGAAGCAAAGGTCATCAAAACACCATAATATGGGGGTGTAAATGTCGTCAGCACCAGCCCCCCGACTTCTTTGATTTCCCCAGTTTACGTAGCTCTCGCCTATATTGACTACGGATGGATTCTATTTTATTCTTCACTTCAGAAGCAGTAACAGATAATCCACTTCTATTCATTCCCGCCATTATTTCATTGATGGCCGCGAGACGTTTGTTCCTATCCTTGTAAACATCAGCCTTGACATTCCATAAGCATGGATTTTGCCGGTATAGTTCTATTAGTAGCAGGGTCTCTTTTCTGTCCCAGTGGCAACTTTTCTCCTTGTCTGAGGTACTACTGGCCATGTTAACAGGACAATTGAGACTTAGTGAACTGATGGACTTTGAAAATCCTGTAACCAAGAGACTTTATTCATCGTGTGCCTGGCAGCATCGTATACTTCCACACCAGACAGTGTGTGACGTTTCGATGCTTTGAACACGGACAGTGTCCGGTACACCACTTGGTGCTCGCTTCTGACGTCATCAGCAAGCCTTTTTGCTTTCCACTGCTAGTTGGTAATAATTATATCCGTCGAACATTGTTCGATCGTGTGAATGCACCTTTAGCTTGGTTTTCATATAGGAACTGTAAAACATAACGTAAAGGTGTGTCCACACCGCTGAGCTGTGTCCGTCGAACACAATTTTTACCAGCTATCATTGTGAAAGAAGCGTCAATGACGTCAATAACGAGCACCAAGTGGGGTGTCGTACAGTGCCTGTGTTCGTAGAGTCCGAGCTTCAGAAACACTCCGGAGGCTGAATGGCACTATGGACGGAGTTCTACTTGTTTACCGGATTAACTTTAACTTTTAGAAGATTAGGTATCACCTTCCCTGTAAACATGACTAGTAGCAATCCAGTTACGGAGGAAAGCTGACTTTGAGATAGAAGAGAGGCTCAGTTGCTAATCAAACAGTACTGGCAGAGCCCATTCTCATAAAACATCAAAGCAAATGTTTACAAAGACAGAAATAAACGTGTTCGCAGCAATAAATAAAATAACGTCAGAACTTCCGAGAAGTAGAATGTCTGTAACTGGTTTACAAGTCGAAAAGAATATGGAATCCATAATGGGTCATTGCATGGAAGAGCTACGCAAATTGGAGAAATAAAAAAAGTCGAGGTTGGTACAGAAGACCAAATTATGGCGTTTCGATATACGAGTATAGCATTACAGAATTTGTTTTAATTATGAACACCGAAATTTTTCATTTGCTCGAGGAAGTGTTTGATCGTGAGGTAAATGCGTAATTCTCTCTCTCTCTCTCTCTCTCTCTCTCTCTCTCTCTCTCTCTCTCTCTCTCTCTCTCTCTCTCTCTCTCTCTGTGTGTGTACGAGAGTAGGGGAAACAAATTTTGAACATTTTATCTTTATTACTGAAATGATTTGGATTTATTTAACAACACATAATCCGAAACATGACCAGTCTCAAACATCAGTTATTTCTTGGAATAATATAGGTTATACATTGTACGTTAATAACAATTAACATCCTCAGTTCACTGATAAGTTATTCCAAGTCGGGCATATGTGATTCTGAAATGCCCCCAGACGTGCTTCTGGAAAAATGCTTCCTCTCATACATGTCCTTCTTAGTTATAAAAGGTTTCAAGTTCTCCGATAAAATGTATAAAGCGTTTGGGCCCATCAGTATATAGTTTTTAAAGTCTGGTTTATAATCAATTTGAGTTTCCTTTAAAATGGATGAATGGTTTCTCTTTTCACTCCGTCTTTGCAACTAACCCTTCCATGTAGGCTACCATTTCATTGTTCTCAAAAGATCAGGAATAATCATGCTGCATAATTTAATTAATTAGATTGTGCTGTTATTTTATGGTGCACTCTGGTCATGATGCTCCGTACTTGAAGCTGATAACTACTACTTGATTCTCGAGTACAGATTATAACACTGATATAGATAACAGAGATGCCAGCGGATATCAGCTTCGGACATTTCTTCCGGTCTTTGTCTGGTAAAAGGGGTAGAAATCCTGGTGGTCAACTTCATCTGGTACCGCTGTTTGTTACCATATCAACTTCCCTCATTTCAACGCTTATGACGTCATTCTTTTTTTCAATTTAGATATGGTAACAGTGTTTGTCCGACAGACAATGTTCGACCGTGTGGACGCACCTTTAAAGGGCTCCAATTTGGGAAGAAAATGGCATATTGAGGATAAGAAGTAAACTATGAGAAGTTATGGACATTAATATATTTCATATTAAGAACTGTAACGTTAAAACCGGTCTTGTATATATAAACTATAAAACTTGAAGTGATAAACTGTACCATATGTGCCAAGGGAACGGAGGGAATGTAGTCCTACTTAAAGCCATTAAGTGAAATTTTGCCTTTTTTTTTTTTTTTTTTTTTTTGGGGGGGGGGGGGAAAGAAAAACTCCTGGCCTTGTAATAAGGGGAACTGCATGGTGATACCTCAAAACAGATATATGAAAACAGAATCTATGTAATTTCATTGGAATATAGTTTCTAATGATTTCAAATGAGAAACCTTATTGTCCTCTTATTAAACTATTCACAGATTGATAATCAACGGGCTGCCTTCGCAAGAGGCAGTAGCTGCACCTTCGTTGCTAGTCGTTCTTCGACGAACGAACAATCTATTGAAAAATGATTATCGTTTCTCAGAGAGCCGAACTGAATTATAAAGCACTTTGCATATGTTATAAATCGGGTTTGAAAAGGGAACTGTAAAACATACCGCAAGATAGCATCGAACGGAAGTGTAGGCTAATGATGCGCCAGTAGGCCTACTC
>NC_090741.1:36918962-36936462 GCF_036898095.1 Palaemon carinicauda | reverse complement strand
TGTGTGTGTGCATGTATGTATACAGTATATATATATATATATATATATATATATATATATATATATATATATATATATATATATATATTATATATATATGTATATATATATATATATATGTATATATATTATATATATATATATATATATATATATATATATATATATATATATATATATATATATATATATATATATATATATATACATATTCCAGGACCAATATTCAAGTAGTATATTTACTAATACATCGATAAAGACAAATTATTTTCAATTTATTACTGTAGTCAATATCAACCGCCCCCTCTCTCTCTCCTGGTATATATATCAACGTCAGATCTATATATCAGTATCATTCGGATATTCTATGTATATTTATGATCTGTTGGTGTGGTTATTCCTGTTGCTAAACTAACTATCTATGTTACTTTGAGGAATTTTTTTCGATATAACTTTTTCTAAGATTATATTGGCAAAGGCTGATTATGCTAATGATAAATAATCTTTATATTATCAGCGTTTAAAGGAAACTTTCGTTTTCTTTGTTGAATCGAAAATATATTTTCTGTTAAAATTTGATGGTACCCTTAAGTAAATATCTCGAAAGCATAATGGCATATAACCATACACACACAAAAGTGTGTACGCACAGATGTAAGCATATAACAACAACAACAACAACAAAAACAACAACAACAACAATAATAATAATATTGGCATTTAAATTGAGTCTTCCTTCCACTTCATTTCTACTTATGTTAACGCTTTGGCTATCTTGCCTCCTTATCATATTTATTCGGATGACAGAATAGTTTGTACCCCAAAGATGACAGATTATCAATCATTGTTATCGGAGTAATATAGATAAGGATCATTGTTCTAATACGCCAAGAGATACATCTTATCTTTAGACTGTGGGCTACACCAAAATCTACATCTCCTCTTTAGACTGTGGGATACACCATGATCTACATATTTTCTTTAGACATTTGGTTACGCCAACATATACATCTTTTCTGTGGGCTTTAGGATACACCAAGATCTGCATCTCATCTTTAGAATAGGCTACAGCAGTTCTACACCTCTTTTGACTGTGGTCTACACCAAGATCTACATCTTCTCTTTAGACCATGGGCTACACCAAGATCTACATCTTATCTTTAGACATTAGGCTAGACCAAGATCTACATCTCCCCTTTAAACTGTGGACTACACCAAGATCTACACCTCGCCTTTAGACTGTGGGCTACACCAAAATCTACACCTCGCCTTTAGACTGTGGACTACACCAAGATCTACACCTCACATTTAAACTGTGGGCTACACTAAGATCTACATTTTCCCTTAAGATCATGGGCTACACCAAGATCTACATCTTATCTCTAGACATTAGGCTACACCAAGATCTACATCTTCCCTTTAGACTGTACTACACCAAGATCTACATCTTGTCTTTAGACTATGGACTACACCAAGATTTACACCTCGCCTTTAGACTGTGGGCTACACCAAGATTTAGACTGTAGACTACACCAAGATCTCCATCTTCTCTCTAAACTGGGCTACTCCAAGATCTCCATCTTCTCTTTAGACTTTGGGCTATGCCAAGATCTACATTTATACTTCTCAAACTCAAAAGACCTTGGACTGCACATCAAGGTGATGAAATCTAAGGTAATAAGGGATTTTCTTTTATCTTCCTACGTTTGATACATCTCCAAAATTCAATGGTTCTTGAATACAATTTTCCCTGTTATGGTAGATCTTTCTTTAACTATCATTTTATGAAATTCTCTTGCAGTATGGACTGTTTATTCTAGACTAGAGGGATGACTTAAACTATGTGATTCCATTTTATCTTTAGTTTATTTAACATGTCCATAAAACTAAGTGTTACTCAGTGTGAGAATTCCTGTATAAATGCTCTGTTTTATCTTCACATTGTAGGCGATCAGACTCTACAAAAAAAAAAAAAAAAAAAAAAAAAAAAAAAAGATACCTTATACTCTTTCATACTTGTGTTCTTTTTCCCTTAGTTCTGTTTTAATTTCTATTTGTAGCTTTAATTTCTATTAGTTAGACTTTTCTTTTTATTTATGAATTCATGAAATTTTGGATATACGAGCAATGGCTGAGACACGGGAGGCCACTTGGCACTTAAGCACAAGGGGAGACTGGCAACCTAAGTTAAGTTAAGGGGAAAGAAATCAAACAGCTAGACAAAAGAAATCTAAAACGAACAGAAATCAAGAAGACCATTTATGTATATCATAATTTGATCATCATATATAAACGAATTACTAATAAATATCATCAGTTACATCTTTACCAAGGTAACAATAATAATTTTTTCTTTAATGAGGCACATTTGCACTGACTCGCAGGGGTGCCCTTTGCACTCGGAAAAGTTCCCTGCTAGCTGATTGATTGGAAAAAATAATTCTAGCCAATTAGCTAGTAGGAAACTTTTCCGAGCTAAAAGGGCACCCCTGCTAGTCAGTGCAAATGCGCCTTATTACAAAAAATTTAGTATGGTATTAAAAATATTTAAAGTATCAGATTCACTGTATCAAAAACATCAGTTGGTTTAAAGTTTGTGTTTGTATTCTACTGGATCCAATACTTCAATTCTTTGTTTATTAGACAGCAAATATGTAATAATAATTCATCCAATTACCGACAATAATATCAATAAAAATATGATATAGTTTATAGTCTATATTTAAGAGATATATTCTAAAGCTATTAATGTTCTTGAAATATTTTATTTGAATTGTTAATTACTTCTCTTGAAGTTTATTTATTTCTTTTCCTCACTGGGCTATTTTTCCTTGTTGGAGCCATTGGGCTCATAGCATCCTGCTTTTCAAACTAGGGTTGTAGCTTAGATGATGATAATAATAATAATAATAATAATAATAATAATAATAATAATAATAATAATAATAATAATAATAATAATAGTAGTATAGGTTACATAGTAAGCCTACTTGGAAAAATCAATACAAAATCTTATTTGATAACGAAGAAAAAATATCAACCACAAAAATTATTATAAAAAGAGAATAATTACAGCGTAAGTCCATTTAGAAAATTCTAAATAAAATAAAATTTTATTTGATAAAGCAAATATATTAACCACAAAAACTACAATAAAAAGGAGTAGTTATCTCACCAACATTGATAAAAAAAAAAAAAAAAAAAACGGCCAAAAAAAGAAAAAAACCAATTCTCAATTTAAAGACCTTACTAATAACTGACACAATTCGCACCAAATTTCCGACTAGAATCACCCTTCAGGGTTTATACTCTTTGGGCTCTCGAAGTCGCTCCAATCAGGCCTCTCTTCGATCCTCTTGGCAATTTTGGGAATCTCAGACACCCTCTTAACCAGGTCTTGGCACCCGGGGTAGTTGTCGAGTATATTCGGGAAGTAGTGGGTGAAGAGGTCGAAGTAGGCCGCTACGAAGATGTCGACCCAGGTCATCTGCGATTGAATTGTAAAGATTATTATAATTATTATTATTATCATGATCTGTCCCCTGTGGCCGCGGGGGCACAAAAACAATTAGAATAACGCTAACGTATCCCTGCATATCGTAAGAGGCGACTAAAAGGGACAGGACGAGGGGGCTGGGAACCTCCTCTCCTGTACTATAATCCTGTGAGACATCAAAGAGGTGGAGCTCAGGGGAGAGTGACTGCTCCCCACACTCTAGTTTTGGGGTGTTTGAATGTGCGTGGATGTAGTACGATAGAGAGTAAAAGAATTGAGATTGGAAGTATGTTTAGGAATAGAAGGATGGATATATTGGCTTTGAGTGAGACAAAGATAAAAGGGAAAGGTGAAGTGATGTTTGGTGAAATGTCTGGTAGAGTGTCTGGGATTGAGAGGGGAAGAGCAAGAGGTGTGGCTTTATTGCTGAGTGAATGGATGACAGGTAAAGTAGTGGAATGGAAGGAGATATCATCTAGGTTAATGTGGGTAAGGGTTAGGTTGGGTAGGGAATGTTGGGCTTTTGTCAGTGCATATGGGCCAAGTTGTGAGAAAAGTGAAGAAGAGTGGAATGAGTTCTGGAATGAGTTAACTAGGTGTGTAGAAGGACTGGGTAGAAGGAATTATGTAGTTGCCATGGGTGACTTAAATGCTAGAGTGGGTGCTGGAGAGGTAGAAGGTGTCATTGGGAAGTATGGCGTACCAGGTGAAAATGAGTGGTGAGAGACTGGTAGATATGTGTGCTGAGCAAGAGATGGTGATAAGTTCTAGCTTTTTCAAAAAGAAAGATAAAAACAAGTATACATGGGTAAGAGTGGCAAATGGAAGATTGGTAGAAAGGGCGTTAATGGATTATGTGTTGATAACTAAAAGAATGTTTGGAAGATTGAAAGACGTGCACGTATTTAGGGGTATGGCTAACGGTATGTCTGATCATTTTTTGGTGGAAGGAAAATTAGTTGTAGCAAAAGAGTGGGGAAATAGAGTAGTTGGATGTAAAAGGGAGCTAGTGAGGGTTGAAGAGCTAATAAAACCCGGGGTAAAAATTAAATATCAAGAAAAGTTAAAAATGGCATATGACGAAGTGAAAGTAAGAGAAACTGGTAATTTAGAGGAGGAGTGAAAGTTAGTAAAAGAAAATTTTGTTGGGATTGCAAGTGATGTGTGTAGCAAGAAGTTTGTTGGAGGCAGCATGAGGAAGGGCAGTGAATGGCGGAATGAAGGAGTGAAGGTAAAAGTGGAAGAGAAAAAGAGGGCTTTTCAAGAATGGCTGCAGAAATAATAGTGTAGAGAAGTATGAAAGATATAGAGAGAAAAATGTGGAGGTAAAGCGAAAGGTAAGTGAGGCAAAGAGGACAGCTGACCTGAGGTGGGGTCAGGGATTGGGTCATTCATATGAAGAGAATAAGAAGTTTTGGAAAGAAGTGAAAAGAGTAGGGAAGGCTAGTTCAAGAATTGAAGAGACAGTGAAAGATGGAAATGGAAGGTTGTTAAAAGGAGAGGAGGCAAGGAAAAGGTGGGCGGAGTATTTTGAAAGTCTACTGAATGTTGAGAATAATAGGGAGGCAGATATAATTGCTGTTGCAGGTGTTGAGGTGCCGGTGATGGGAGATGAGAATGAGAGAGAGATTACAAGAGAGGAAGTGAGGGGAGCACTAGATGAAATGAGAGTAGGAAAAGCATCTGGTATGGATGGTGTGAGGGCTGAGATGTTGAAGGAAGGGGGTGTGACTGTACTTGAATGGTTGGTGAGATTGTTTAATATGTGTTTTGTGTTGTCAATGGTACCAGTAGATTGGGTTTGTGCGTGTATTGTACCACTATACAAGGGTAAGGGAGATGTGCATGAGTGTTGTAATTTAAGGGGTATTAGTTTGTTGAGTGTAGTTGGAAAAGTGTATGGTAGAGTACTGATTAATAGGATTAAGGATAAAACAGAGAATACAATCTTAGAAGTACACGGTGGTTTTGGAATAGGTAGGGGTTGTATGAATCAGATTTTTACAGTTAGGCAGATATGCAAGAAATATTTAGCAAAAGGTAAGGATGTGTATGTTGCGTTTATGGATCTGGAGAAAGCGTATGATAGAGTTGATAGGGAAGCAATATGGAATGTGATGAGGTTATATGGAGTTAGTGGAAGGTTGTTACAAGCAATGAAAAGTTTCTACAAAGGTGGTAAAGCATGTGTTAGGATAGGAAATGAAGTGAGCGATTGGTTTCCAGTGAGAGTGGAACTGAGACAGGGATGTGTGATGTCACCGTGGTTGTTTAATTTGTATGTTGATGTAGTGTTGAGAGAGTTGAATGCTCGAGTGCTTGGACGAGGATTGAAACTGGTAGACGAGAATGACCATGAATGGGAGGTAAATCAGTTGTTGTTTGCGGATGATACTGTACTGGTTGCAGATGCGGAAGAGAAGCTTAGCCGATTAGTGACAGAATTTGGAAGGGTGTGTGAGAGAAGGAAGTTGAGAGTTAATGTGGGTAAGAGTAAGGTTATGAGATGTACGAGAAGGGAAGGTGGTGCGAGGTTCAATGTCATGTTGAATGGAGAGTTACTTGAGGAGGTGGATCAGTTTAAGTACTTGGGGTCTGTTGTTGCAGCAAATGGTGGATTGGAAGCAGATGTACGTCAGAGAGTGAATGAAGGATGCAAAGTGTTGGGGGCTGTTAAGGGAGTAGTAAAAAATAGAGGGTTGGGCATGAATGTAAAGAGAGTTCTGTATGAGAAAGTGATTGTACCAACTGTGATGTATGGATCGGAGTTGTGGGGAATGAAAGTGACGGAGAGACAGAAATTGAATGTGTTTGAGATGAAGTGTCTAAGTAGTATGGCTGGTGTATCTCGAGTAGATACTGTTGGGAACGAAGTAGTGAAGGTGAGAACGGGTGTAAGAAATGAGTTAGCAGCTAGAGTGGATATGAATGTGTTGAGGTGGTTTGGCCATGTTGAGAGAATGGAAAATGGCTGTCTGCTAAAGAAGGTGATGAATGCAAGAGTTGATGGGAGAAGTACAAGAGGAAGGCAAAGGTTTGAGTGGATGGATGGAATGAAGGAAGCTCTGGGTGATAGGAGGATAGATGTGAGAGAGGCAAGAGAGCCTGCTAGAAATAGGAATGAATGGCGAGCGATTATGGCGCAGTTCCGGTAGGCCCTGCTGCTTCCTCCGATGCCTTGGATGACCGCGGAGGTAGCAGCAGTAGAGGATTCAGCATTATAAAGCTTCATCTGTGGTGGATAATGTGGGAGGGTGGGCTGTACCACCCTAGCAGTACCAGCCGAACTTGGTTGAGTCCCTTGTCAGGCTGGGAGGAACATAGAGAGGAGATGTCCCCTTTTTTGTTTCATTTGTTTGATGTCGGCTACCTCCCAAAATTTGGGGAAGTGCCTTGGTATATATATGTATGTATGTATGTATGTATGTATTATTATTATTATCATTATTATTATTATTATTATTATAAAAGCAAGATGCTAAAAGCCCAAGGGCTCCAACAGGGAAAAATAGCCCAGTGAGGAAAGGAAATAAGAAAATAAATAAATGTTATAAAAAGTAATGAACAATTAAAATTAAATGTTTTAAAAACATTAACAACGTTAAAACTGATATTTCATATAAAAACTAAAAAAGGACTTATGTCAGCCAAATTAGATTAGTAGTTATATTAATAATAATAATAATAATAATAATAATAATAATAATAATAATAATTTTAGAAATAATATTTTTAATAATTTTAATAGTATTAATAATTTTAATAATTTTGAATATAATATTCTTAATAATTAAAAAAAATTACAATTCTAAACAAACAATATCAATAATTTTAAAATGACAATTTTAATAAATTTAGAAATAATAATTTTAATTATTTTAAAGATAACGATTTTTATAATTACAAAAATTATAATTTTGTTAATGTAAAAAATGATAATTTTAATCTTAAAAATAACATTTCTACTCATCTAAAAATAATTTTTTCAACAATTTTAAAAATAACAATTTTAATGATTTTAAAAATAATGTTTTTAATGATTTTGAAAATAATTATTCAAATAATTTTAATGTTATAAATTACAACAACAATAATAATAATAATAATAATAATAATAATAATAATAATAATAATAATAAATAATTTGCGAGTTTCGAGTTCTCCCTTACCTCATCTGAGTATATCCATCCATCTTCAGTAATTGCTCTCTCCACGTTCATACATATAATTGGCAACCTTCCTTTGATTTTATTATACATGTTTGCCTGGTAGCCGGGATCCTGGCGGAGTCTGAAAGAAGAAGAGGCAAAAGGAAACTTAGAATTAGTGGGACAATAGAATCAGGTGACCCTCTGGGTAAAGTTAGGCGATTCTCTGGCTGAGAATGAGACTGTAAAATCAGGGGATTCTCTTGGTGAGAATGGGGCATTGTAGCTAGGGGAGTCTGTGTGAGAAAAAGTTAGGTGATTCTCTGAGTGAGAATGAAGCAGTAGAGACAGGGGACCCCTAGCTGAGAATGAGACGGTAAAATCAGGTGATTCTCTGGGTGAGAATGAGACATTATAGCTAGAGGACTCTGTGTAAGAATGAAACAGTAAAGTTAGTGATTCTCTGAGTGAGAATGAAGCAGTAGAGCCAGGGGATCTCTGGATGAGAATGAGACTGTAAAATCAGGGGATTCTCTTGGTGAGAATGGGGCATTGTAGCTAGGGGACTCTGTGTGAGAAAAAGTTAGGTGATTCTCTGAGTGAGGATAAAGCAGTAGAGACAGGGGACCCCTGGCTGAGAATGAGACGGTAAAATCAGGTGATTCTCTGGGTGAGAATGAGACATTATAGATAGAGGACTCTATGTGAGAATGAGATAGTAAAGTTAGGTGATGTTCTGAGTGAGAATGAGGCAGTAGAGCCAGGGGATCCCTGGCTGAGAATGAGACGGTAAAATCAGGTGATTCTCTGGGTGAGAATGAGACATTATAGATAGAGGACTCTGTGTGAGAATGAAATAGTAAAATCAGGTGATTCTCTGGGTGAAAATGAGGCATTGTAGCTAGGGGGCTCTGTGTGAGAACGAGACAATAAAGTTTGGTGATTCTTTGAGTGAGAATGAAGCAGTAGAGACAGACGACGCCTAGCTGAGAATGAGACGGTAAAATCAAGTGATTCTCTGGGTGAGAGTGAGACATTATAGCTAGAGGACTCTGTGTAAGAATGAAACAGTAAAGTTAGTGATTCTCTGAGTAAGAATGTAGCAGTAGATCCAGAGGCACCCTGGCTGAGAATGAGAGAGTAAAGATAGGTGATGTTCTGAGTGAGAATGAGGCAGTAGAGCCAGGGGATCCCTGGCTGAGAATGAGACGGTAAAATCAGGTGATTCTCTGGGTGAAAATGAGACATTATAGATAGAAAATTCTGTGTGAGAATGAGACAGTAAAGTTAGGTGATTCTCTGAGTGAGAATGAGGCAGTAGAGCCAGTGGATCCCTGGCTGAGAATGAAACAGTAAAATCAGGTGATTCTCTGGGTGAGAATGAGGCATTGTAGCTAGGGGACTCTGTGAGAATGAGACAGTAAAGTTAGGTGATTCTCTGAGTGAGAATAAAGCAGTAGAAACAGAGGACCCCTGGGTGAGAATGAGACAGTAAAATTAGGTAATTCTCTTGGTGAGAATGAGGCATTGTAGCTCGGAACTTTGTGCGAAAATGAAACAGTAAAGTTAGGAGATTCTCTGAGTGATAATGAGGCAGTAAAGACAGGGGCCTTCTGGGTGAGAATTAGACAGTGATATAGGTGATTGTCTGGCTGAAATTGCGACAGTAGAGCCAGTGATGCCTTGGGGGTGATTAAGACAAGAGTGTAGTTAAGGAGTAGACAAAAATAACAAAAGTGAGAATAGTGAGTTAGATTCCCTCGTATACATCATACCGGGTCAAGATTTAAATAGGGAAAGACTTAGAGGGTGGTGAAAGTTATAGATATAATCAATATGAAATTTAAGCCTTCTTAATAGATCAAGGCATCACCCATTTAATTGTTTACCCATTAGCACAGTAATAGGAAACCTATGTCATTTAATTATATCTGGCTTATTCTTTAGATACATGAATATAGATGTTTTCAGAGGACTAAAATCACTAGCTACAGCAACCCATGCACTCACGTGCACAGCTTCTACAATGTTTACAACCCTAAAAGAATGGTAAAATAACTATCAGATCTTCGCTCAGAAAGCCTCTGTAAAGTTTACAACGCTTCCAGAAGGCTAAAATCACTAGCTAGAACACGACTTGACCTCACTGCACAGCTTCTACAACGTTTATAATGCTTCCAGAGGGCTCAAAACACTGGCAGTTCTTTTCTCAAACAGCCTTTGCATCAATAAGCGTAGGAGGAGATGATGATGATGACATGAATCTAGATGTTTCTAAAATATAATTTTTCGAATGTGCCATTTTCGGCTAAAACAACAACATTTGGGTTGGATTAGAGTTATGAAATTTGGGAGGTAGGACCACAACTAGAGCAGGGATTGGAGAAGCCCTTTATTCCCTTAATGTAACTGGGGGAAAAGCCTGAAGGAGCTCCGTGAGGTAAAAGTTGAAAGAGGTTGGAAACCAAGAAAGAAAGAAAGGAAATGGGAACTGAGGTAATGTAAAAGACTAAAAATTGGGTGCAGCTAGGGATCGAATGAGTGTTGGTAAAATATTTTAGTAATGGCAATAGTGCATAGCGTGTCAAGTACATTGATGGTACTTTAACCTTATGAGGCAGATCCAATTTTCTATGCCTCTATTATTATTATTATTATTATTATTATTATTATTATTATTATTATTATTAGTTAATCTATAACCCGAGTTGGAAAAGCAGGATGCTAAAAGCCCAAGGCTTCAACAGGGAAAATATCCCAGTGAGGAAAGAAAGTAAGAAAACAGATAGAGTGGTATGCACGGATGTACCTTCAAGCAGGAGAACACTAACCCAAGACAGTGGAATACCATAGTACATCAACCCTAGTTGGAAAAGCATGATTCTTTAATCCCGATGTCCAAACTTATGGCTGATTAAGTGAATTGGACATTTTGCTTGACCGTGACCTTGACCTTCCAAAATTTAATCATTTCCAGAATTTTACATAACAGTTAATCCTTGCAAGTTTCATTAATCTACGATTAAAAAAGTGGTCGGAAAGCTGTTCACAAACAAATACACACACAAACAGGGGTGCAAACATAACTTCCTTCAAACTTCGTTGGCGGAGGTAAATTTGGAGGGAGGAGAGTGCCTGGTTTGATATAAAAGTGGGCCATAGGAAATCAGTAAAGCATCCTCACCTAGCAATGAAGAGGTCGGACAGAATGTAGGTAGCGTCGTGGACCCCTTCCACCAATTCCTGCTGGCGAGTCACAGTCCACAGGTCCTTGCTTATCATGTTCTGCGCCTCACCCAAATACCTCGAAATCACTGTAGTTTGATGTAGCTGGTTGCCGTCCACCATTAGGACTGGGACATTACCCCAGTCGTAATCTGTAGGAAGTGGATAGGGCTTGTGTGAATGAATGTCTGTCATTTTGTTACTTTGAATCTTAACGGTGAATCTGACTTTACTACAGTTCATACCATCCTTGAGACTACATTAACAATTTTGACTTTTCTGTGAGACGTGATCTTTTTAGCTACAGATTTTTCTACAGGTTAATATTATACTACAGTTACATTTTTTAGAATATTCAGTTAATACAGGATAGTGCATCTTTTTTTAATACAGGTTGTATACAGTTAACAGTTACTCTACAATCATTAAATATGAACATAGATATCTCTTTCATTTAATTTTTCGAAAGTGGTTTTTTTCTGCTATAAGGTGCCATTAAACAGTATACAATGAATTTAATTCCATGGACTATACGCAGCTACTTATTTACCCTTCAACATCAATTAATTTTTTTCCTCTATAACACAGGCTTGAGGAAACTGTCTCAATGTCTTCCATCACAAAAGTTCTGTAAAACAGCTTCATTTATTTAGCAATTTCAGAGGTACTGTCTTACCTATTCCACAAATTTAATAGGATAGTTTATTCACCTGTACAGCTTTATCCCCTGAATTATTTTGTGCAGCCCTAACTTTCTAGCTGTGTCCACACATGTGTTGATTTAGCAAGAGCAGGCAGGAGTGGATTGAAGCTTGAGTTTAGAATATACTGACTCCAATAAGATACTTCAAGTAGAAAGTTTTAGACAATCCAAGATTGGCCATATTAGATTCAGTGTATTCTAAATTGAAGCTTCGGTCCATGCCTTCTTGCACCAGCTGATTTTGGTGACTGTGTGGGTGCAACCTTACACATTTTCAGTCAACACCTTCATGCACCAGCCGAATTGTTGCCTGTGTGGGTGCAACCGTACACAATTCCAGTCCACACCTTTATTGCACCAGCCAAATTTCTGCCTGTGTGGGTGCAATCGTATACATTTTCAATTCATCTCTTGCACCAACCGAATTGTTGCCTGTGTTTGTGAAACCATACACATTTTTTCAGTCCACACCTTGCACCAGCCGAATTTGCTGCCTGTGTGGGTGACACATTACACATTCTCTTTGTTAGAACTCTCCCAAAATACCAAAAGTATCAAATGTTGTAAAGTATTAATATACCTTCCTTTCTGGATTTCCAGTCACTGAGCACATCAATGATCTCCTCGGAGTAGTCTACGTCAGCTGCCAACAGGATCCATCTGATCGGCTCAGCCCTGCCTCTCATATTGAAGTACACCAAGTGGTACGTAGACATTTCTGAAAAGGTAAAGATAAGATTGGTTGATTTTTTTTTTTTTTAGTAAACTATTATCCTCATTAGATCATTGGTATCAGAGGTGGAAAGATATTCTTTTTGCAAACATATTTTTAGTTATAAGTCTATTTTTGTTTATTGAGAATGGCTCTCTATAGCTCCCAACAAGGCTTTCACAATAAGGTTAACAATCGTATGTTTTTACTCCTCTTGGGTGTAACCTGTAACCCACTATATTCAACTCCTTATCGGGCCAATGATTTACTGGTTATAACAATAGAGGATCAAGGAATCTTTCCAGGCGAAAGTCTAAGCCCAATTCTTCTCTCTATGCCGAGGATTGATCTCAAGATCTATCTAAGGTTTAAAGGCTGCTCATAAATGACACAGGCAAGGGCAGTGACATTGCCCTATCAAGCAGGACAATGCCCTAGAGCCTGACCATATATCCATATGATCAGCACTCAAACCCCCTCTCCACCCAAACTGGTTGATGACTCAGCAGGCAGAACTTCAGGCTCCCCCTTAACTCACAAGGATGATGAGGTTGCAGATACTACAAGAAACTATCGAGCTTGAGCGGGATTCAAAACCCAGTCTGGCGATCGCCAGGCATGAACGTATCCTATAGGCCATCACAAGTCTGCTAACCACTGGGCCATATGTTTGAAATTCAAAGGCATCTGATAAAACTCTGGGGTAACAGGTTGTGCAGAGTTACTCCTTTAGAAACATGTGTAATTCACATAGAGTAAAAATCGTGAAAGAGATGGTATATTTCTACAATTTAAATAAATTAGTAGCTAAAACTGAAGAAATTTGTAGCTTACAAAACCACACAACGCACTAGTCTCGTTTAAAATGGAAAATGAATTATCGATTTAATGTGATCTTGAATAACAGAATCTGTTTTTTTTTTTTTTTTAAGGCTGGGTTTTAGAATGATCAATAATCGTAGCACGAACTTATGTATTATTTGAGGAGTTTAAAAAGAGGAGGAAATGTCAGTTGTAACTTCCGGTCGATGTTACGTTACTTCACGCACTGCTTCTAAAATTTACTTTCTTTAGACATCGGAAAATGAGTTACTTGTATGTGGAGGAAAACATATTGTTTAGCAATCCCCGGAAGGGTGACAGAGTATATTCATTAAACTTATGTATATCTTTATTCATATACACAATTACTTGTTATTTCTCTTTGTCTTGTTTTTTAAAGGGTTTTGTAGCTATATATATATATATATATATATATATATATATATATATATATATATATATATATATATATATATATATATATATATATATATATATCTGATTTAATGTTGTTACTCTTCTTAAAATATCTTATTCTGATTGCTCATTACTTCTCTTGTGGTATATCTATTTTCTTGTTTCCATTCCTCACATGGCTATTTTTCCCTGTTAGGGTTGTAGCTTGGCTTGTATTTACTGTATTCGTATCATATGCTATACCAAAGAATCTCCATCGCGTGCAAGCCATCAAATTCTTAATATTCACATGACAACATGCATGTCAAATAGCAATATCTATTATTACTTCCTTATTACCAACGTGGCATATAAAAAAACAAGCAGAGAAAGAGGGAAGGACATGTGTGAGGTGTTTTATATACAAACATATATGTGTATGTATATATATATATATATATATATATATATACAGTATATATATATATATATATTATATATAATATATATATATAATATATATAATATATATTATATATGTATATATATATTTATATATATATATATATATAATATATATATATATATATATATATATATATATATATATATATATATATATATTTATATATATATATATTTATATATATATATATATATATATATATATATATATATATATATATATATATATATATATATATATACATATACATATATATATATATATATATATATATATATATATATATATATATATATATATATTCGTTCCATAGCTCTCTGAGTGGTAACTAGCTAAGGTCGCAAGTCTTTAGTAAGGCTTCAAGTTTCTGATTGCATAACTTGAAACTGGGAGGACCATCTCCCTAAATACTTTTCATTTTTAGAAAAAGTAGCATTTTACTTTTCATAATCTAATTTTTCATAAAAGTGGAAGGACATTTCTGAGGTCTTCGTTCTGCAGTGGACTAGTAACGGCTAATAATAATGATGATTTTATATATATATATGTATATATATATATATATATATATATTAATACATATATACATATATATATATATACATATGTATATATGGTAGCCAAAATAAGGAAAATAATGTGTATACAGGGGGGTAGGAGCAAGGGGGTGGGGGGGGGGCTATAGCGCCCCCCCCCCAAACCTTTTTGCTGAAAATATGCTTTTAAACATTCAGATTTACATTTTGCAAATGCATTTCATCTCTGGCAACAGCTCTTGTACAGTCTCACCCTCCCACCCCACCCCCGCCACGTAAGTATCATGTTTATAGTACCCAAGGCCAATATTTGATAGTACCCAGCATCATAGTTTCACAGTCCCGTCACTCGCTTAGTTTTACAGAGAGCAGCCCCCATACTGGGAATCAAGCCACTTATAATGTTTGACCCCCAGTGCATACCGTGAAAACATATGTTAATCTATCCATCATTACCAAACACTATTATAGTAACAAACTACATCATTGATACGCAGTAATAAATTGAAAACATGACACACGCGAACACATGTACTTGACGAATATCGCACATGTAAACATATGCATGAATGTATGTATATATATATATATATATATATATATATATATATATATATATATATATATATATATATATATATAATTTCTTCATAATTCTTTTTAAATATGTATACTTTTATATAATTTCAGAGCTTATGAAGTATTAATTATACATTATTCATACACTTTTCATATGTATATTTTCTGGTCTCAGGCATGACTTTCAAATATGTATGTTTATATTAGAAATATACTTGTTCTTAATTTTGCTTACTTACAATTATTCTATATATATATATATATATATATATATATATATATATATATATATATATATATATATATATATATATATATATATTATAACTAAATTCAGTTATTTTGATATATGTTGTACAACACAACAGCCATTTTGGAAAGCAAGTTGAAACCTGTGGAACGATTTGATTTACCTAATGTTTTCATTTATCTAGATTCACGAAGTAAACAAATGAAAGAATCAAATTTACTGTATTCTCTTCTCACAAGGTCTGATGCTTCATGTTATTATTCATTGAGTAATATGAATTACTTTATAATGTATATACAAAATTGTAAAATATAATTTGTTAAGGAATATTTCTTTATAAAAGAAAAAAAAATGAATGTTAAGAAAATGTAATTGTATTTTCATAATAAAAGATAAAAAAAAAATTGCTTTGTGATAGTTTTGACATCGTCATATTTACGTTCACTGTGATCGTGTTGACCTCTTTGAGTCATCAACACTTGTCAAAAGATAATGATGTTTTATCCATTGTACCAAACAGGTTATGAAAATAAACTCACTGAAATGAAACAATGTATCAAACATTATTTGTATAAAGTATACAATTAGTTGGTGAGAATAAAATTAATCATGAACCATTGTTATTTTTAACGGGAGTTCACGAGGTCTATGTGCCGTGTTTGACGATACGCAATCGTATTCATAAAAGTGCTATTTCTTCATATAAAGACTACCTTACACATATAAATTTCACCCTATTATGATCAATATTAGATATACACTAATCATACATTGATTCCCAAGACACATTAGAGTGTTTCTGACTTTTGTCATTGGCATGTAACTTAAAACAGTACATGGTGGCAAATAAATCAAATTTGTTGCGAAATATTACGTCGCCCGCAGTGAAACAATGGGAAATATTTAGACGTAATATTACGTCGCCCGCAGCGAATCAGTTAACTACAAATATAATTTATCACCACAGTTAATCCCCACTGAGCAAGTGTGTCTGTGAGACTTAGGGTGTTTTGTTGACTCCCAGCGGCTCAGTAGGCCACTGGCTAGGGAATCTCTAACATCACGCGATATATACTGTCTATACCCACATATTACACAACTCCTGTATCATTGCACGATGGAAAGTGAATGCGAAAGTGACTTCTCTGATGATCCGTCCGATTTCATTGAAGTCGTTTGGCAGGAATCTGAGAGTGATGAAGAACTGCTGACCGTCAATGACAGTGACCCTATGGAGATTGTTCAACCTCAGTTCTAAACGTCTGAAGTCGTGTCCGCGGAGGAAGGCAAAGTTGGCAAATCCATGGCCCAAGGTGGAGAATTAGCTGTCGAACCCTTCCATCCGCCTGCCGACTATAGTTTTCCCCCAAGAAAATTCGGTAAACAAAACCGATTCTTCAGGCCGTCATGGTGTGTGACATTCCCGTGGTTATATTACGACCCGGCCACTGACAGTGTGAATTGCTACAAATGTAGCAGAGCCGAAAGTGCGGGAAAACTAAACCACATGAGGAGTAAGGAAACCCAATTTCTAAAGGATGGTTTTACTAACTGGAAAAAGGCTATCTTGAAGTTCAAGGATCATGAGGGATCAAAGTGCCATTGAAGGGCTACTGAAATGGAGACGGAGAACGTCCCAGATGTTGGTAAGGCACAATATCCCTTACAATGCTATACAAATATTCAAGTTAATATTACCACAATGTATAAGGAAATATATATATATATATATATATATATATATATATATATATATATATATATATATATATATATATATATATAGATACATACATACATATTGTGTAAAAATTGGAATTGGTCACATAAAAATCTTCCAGATATATGATTTTGTTTTTGATACAATATGCTGTCAGATGCCAGGAAATTGCATCTGAGGATGTTTCCTCATAAAATTTTTCTGGGGGAGACCCCCAGACCCGCCCCCTATGCCTTCGCGCCTGCGGCTCCGCCTTCAGTATCATTTCAAACTTCAGGCCCCCCCAAAAGGAAAACGCTCCTACGTCCCTGGTATATGTAGAAATACTCTATAGTTTCGTCCACCACTACACCTCTTCTTAGGGCGTTTATTAATAAACTTTCTATGAAGAGGTCCAGTGCCGGACGAAGTTGTAGAGCATTTCTACATATACACATTATCTTTGTA
>NC_090741.1:36898962-36913962 GCF_036898095.1 Palaemon carinicauda | reverse complement strand
CCAGTCAATACATATGTATTGACTTTGGTATTCACATTAAAGTAGGCTACATGGACAAGGCGAGTTCTATGGCGACCCGGATTTAACCAGAACTTACCGGATCACAGCATGCAGTCTATCGATTAACCTCTTAATTATTTGCTGTTTTCATCGGAGCTTGGGGTGGGTAATCTCCCGTTAGAAGTCAGTTAACTTGACCCTTTTAAAAAAACAGCTGACGTACTATTCCATGCTCCGGTTTAACTAACGGTCATTGTGTACGAGTTGAATCGAAGTGCGTCGTCATCGAATGTAACCCGGATTTAACGGAATTGTTCAAATACACAATGTCAGCCTTGAGTCACCCGGAAAACAAAAGGAGTGAATTTCTCATAAGGTAAAAATCACACATGTTCAGAATGAATTAATTTAAAATAATAATCGATATTTTAAGGAATATGTCTGTAATGTTACACGCTTCACTTATAGACCTACCTGCGATAGGACTCAGTTCATCTGTTTGAGCCATCAAATCACGTTATTTCTCTCTTGTTTCCTCAAAACCGTCCCTTTAATAAACGAGTAAAGCCATTTAAATAAAACTGGGATATACACCGAACTCTCAGACACAGGTTCCCAGCGTCACTACTCGACGTCGTCCAAGGAAATACAAATATCGTACTAGAGTTAGACCCAACTACATACACACAAACACACCGAGTTCTTCAACTCCTATCTGTTTTAGTAGTTCATCTAGGAAAGGCAAAGGATATTACTGCACCAGAGAACCTTAATGTCTTCAAATGTGTTCTACATTCAATGAAATCAAAGATGGCAGGAAAATTTAGGGACAAAAGGTGAAATGTTTATCCAACACAACGCAGGTTATTGATTCGCCAATTTTATATTCCGCAGAAGTTCTCTTTTTCGTTACTTGATATCGTGACTGTCTGGCGTGACTGGGACTGCCTATTTAGATAAGGCAGAAACACGCAGTTTTGAAGATGTTTAGATACACGTAAATTACTGGCACTAATTACACTAATTTATTCTTGCACGTGCGTAGACAAGCTCATACATATACGTACATACCTATTGTATATATATATATATATATATATATATATATATATATATATATATATATATATATATATATATATATATATATATATATATATGTGTGTGTGTGTGTGTGTGTGTGTGTGTGTGTTACCTTAACGCGGTGAAAGGTTTTACGTATCGCTATGATCAGCAAAGCTATACTAGCTATGCTAGTGTGAAATATGACATAATGAATACCATAATTTAATTTTACACGCACATTAGTATACACGTAATGACACGCGAGAAAGGTTCCAAAACAATAATAGGGCAAAATCATTATTCTCAATAATAATAATAATAATAATAATAATAATAATGATATCAAGTGGTTGGCAATATTGAAGTGATCAAACAGAACCAAATTCACTAACCAGCAACTCTATACAATCCAACATCATTCCAAGAAATTTATTCTTAACTTAATTTTTGTATATCTTCCAACAGAGTTCCGGTGTTTACACAGATCCTTTTTGAAATTATAAACTTCCTTCTTCGAAACTTCATTTCTTAGGTTATATCTCATTGGTTGGTGATACCATGTTTGTAAACGACTTTTATGTTTTGAAAAGTCAAATTCTTTTCAGCACTGTAGGCTAGTTTTAAAACTCTTAACTGAGGCAATGATATCTTATCCAGGCGAATGTACATATTCAAAATAAATAAGATAGAATTAATAATTAATTGGAGTAAATCTAGTTTTTATGTAATTCGAAGACTAGACCTACTGCTTTGAATAGATATTATACTACAGCGATGAAAGAACAAATTTATTGATCCACTGACATAGTTGCACCAAGTAGCCTATTATAAAATACATGCCTGTAAGAAATGACAAATAATGTAATGATTTCATTTATCATTGTTCCCATTTTTCAAGAAAAAAATCGCAAACCTGAAAATATTTTGAGTTTTGAGCCACTGAAGCCGACCAAGTACTAGAATGCCTAGGGCCTATGAAAAATATAAATGATTGGTGGTAGTGAGGAGAGGTTGCAAGGAGTGGTAAAAGGAGAAAGCTGAAAGATGGTAGGAACAAGAGTTAAGCCTCTAAAATTAGCAAATTGAATGTTGGAAGAAACTCATTGTTTGATTTATGATTTTGTAAAGATATTTGGAAATTGATTTAGGATTAAAGTAAAACCGGATTAAACAATTTGTAAAGGATAGAAAAGGAAATTGAGTCTACAAAAAGTTTTGAAAGAGAAGATCCGCCCAAATCTGATACTTTGAAAGATGACTACAGGAAATGTCTAGTTTGCTGCTGTACTTAATGAAAACCAATACATTTCAGCCAAATTAATGATGACTTCAGAAAAGAATACTGTATACTGTAACCACCCACACATTATTATTATTATTATTACTATTATTATTAATAGGATTAAGGATAAAACAGAGAATGCAATCTTAGAAGTACAGAGTGGTTTTAGAAGAGGTAGGGGTTGTATGAATCAGATTTTTACAGTTAGGCAGATATGCGAGAAATATTTAGCAAAAGGTAAGGAGGTGTATGTTGCGTTTATGGATCTGGAGAAAGCGTATGATAGAATTGATAGTGAAACAATGTGGAATGCGATGAGGTTATATGGAGTTGGTGGAAGGTTGTTGCAAGCATTGAAAAGTTTCTACAAAGGTAGTAAAGCATGTGTTAGGATAGGAAATGAAGTGAGCGATTGGTTTCCGGTGAGAGTGGGGCTGAGACAGGGATGTGTGATGTCGCCGTGGTTGTTTAACTTGTATGTTGATGGAGTGGTGAGAGAGGTGAATGCTCGAGTGCTGGGACGAGGATTGAAACTGGTAGACGAGAATAACCATGAATGGGAAGTAAATCCGTTGTTGTTTGCGGACGATGCTGCACTGGTTGCGGACGCAGAAGGGAAGCTTGGCCGATTAGTGACAGAATTTGGAAGGGTGTGTGAAAGAAGGAAGTTGAGAGTTAATGTGGATAAGAGTAAGGTTATGAGATGTACGAGAAGGGAAGGTGGTGCGAGGTTGAATGTCATGTTGAATGGAGAGTTACTTGAGGAGGTGGATCAGTTTAAGTACTTGGGGTCTGTTGTTGCAGCAAATGGTGGAGTGGAAGCAGATGTACGTCAGAGAGTGAATGAAGGATGCAAAGTGTTGGGGCCAGTTAAGGGAGTAATAAACAATAGAGGGTTGGGCATAAATGTAAAGAGAGGTCTGTATGAGAAAGTGATTGTACCAACTGTGATGTATGGATCGGAGTTGTGGAGAATGAAATTGACGGAGAGACAGAAATTGAATGTGTTTGAGATGAAGTGTCTAAGGAGTATGGCTGGTGTATCTCGAGTAGATAGGGTTAGGAACGAAGTAGTGAGGGTGGGAACGGGTGTAAGAAATGAGTTAGCAGCTAGAGTGGATATGAATGTGTTGAGGTGGTTTGGCCATGTTGAGAGAATGGAAAATGGTTGTCTGCTAAAGAAGGTGATGCATGCAAGAGTTGATGGGAGAAGTACAAGAGGAAGGCCAAGGTTTGGGTGGATGGATGGAGTGAAGGAAGCTCTGGGTGATAGGAGGATAGATGTGAGAGAGGCAAGAAAGCATGCTAGAAATAGGTATGAATGGCGAGCAATTATGACGCAGTTCCGGTAGGCCCTGCTGCTTCCTCCGGTGCCTTGGTTGACCGTGGAGGTAGCAGCAGTAGGGGAGTTAGCGTTATGAAGCTTCATCTGTGGTGGATAATGGGGGAGGGTGGGCTGTGGCACCCTAGCAGTACCAGCCAAACTCGGTTGAGTCCCTTGTCAGGCTGGGAGGAATGTAGAGAGGAGAGGTCCCCTTTTTTGTTTCATTTGTTTGATGTCGGCTACCCCCAAATTGGGGGAAATGCCTTGGTATATGTATGTATGTATGTATGTATTATTATCATTATTGTTATTATTAATACACCAGGTATGCAGTTAATTTTAATAGTCAGGCCTTCTCCATCATGAGGCTCAATACTACACAGTATTCTAGAAATTTTATTCCAGCTGTGACCAAGCAGTGAAATGATCTTCCTAATCGGGAAGTTGAATAGTTAGAACTTCAAAAGTTCAAACTCGCAGCAAATGTTTTTATGTTGAACAGGCTAACATAAGTCTTTAACAGTTTTTATATAAAAATCTGTTTTAATGTTGTTAATGTTTTTAAGATTTTCTTATTTCAATTTTTCCTTACTTCTTATATCGTTTATTTATTTCCTTATTTCCTTTTGTCACTGGGCTGTTTTTTCTTGTTGGAGCCCTTGGGCTTATAGCATCTGGCTCTTCCAACTAGGGTCGTAGCTTAGCTAATAATAATAATAATAATAATAATAATAATAATAATAATATTATTATTATTTTTATTATTAATATCATTACTATTATTGCTGTTCCTATATGCTACAACCTTAGTTAGAAATGCAGGATGCTATAAGCCCTACTGCTCCAACAAGGAAAATAGCCAAGTGAGGAAAGGATATAAGGAAACATAGAATAATGTGCCTGAGTGTACCCTCAAGCAAGAGAACTCTACCCCATGACAGTAGAAGTCCATGGTACAGGGGCTTTGGCACTACCCAAAACTAGAGAACAATGGTTTGACTTTAGAGTGTCTTTCTCCTAGAAGAGCTGCTTACCAAAGCTAAAGAGTCTCTTCTATCCTTACCAAGAGGAAAGTAGCCATACATTAGTCTTAGCGCTTTTGTCTCGATATGTAAGAGAGAGAGAGAGAGAGAGAGAGAGAGAGAGAGAGAGAGAGAGAGAGAGAGAGAGATAAAAGCATTTTATCTCCACGGAGACTCAATATGCTCTTGGGCATAGCAAATTAGTTTAATAGATTAGAGAGTTTGTAATATCTTGTCTAATTTAGAGAGAGAGAGAGAGAGAGGGAGAGAGAGAGAGAGAGAGAGAGAGAGAGAGAGAGAGAGAGAGAGAGAGAGAGAGAGAGAGAGAGAGAGAGAGAGCTACAGGAATTTTGGATGTCTCAAAGACTTTTTATAGTTCATTCACGGAGACTCAATATGCTCTTGGGCATAGCAAATTAGTTTAATAGCTTGGAGAGTTTCTACCATCTTGTCTAATTTGGAGAGAGAGAGAGAGAGAGAGAGAGAGAGAGAGAGAGAGAGAGAGAGAGAGAGAGAGAGAGAGAGAGAGAGAGAGAGCTAAAGGCATTTTGGATGTCTCAAAGACTTTTTATAGTTCATTCACGGAGACTCAATATGCTCTTGGGCATAGCAAATTAGTTTAATAACTTAGAGCGTTTCTATTGTCTAACTTGGAGAGAGAGAGAGAGAGAGAGAGAGAGAGAGAGAGAGAGAGAGAGAGAGAGAGAGAGAGAGAGAGAGAGAGAGAGAGGTGCAGGCAAAATCACGGCCGTAAAGTGCATGAGAGACATATGTAAGCCAAGGCTGCGATAATGGGTGAGAGGACGCACATTTGGTTTGGCACTCCGTGAAGCTACAATGTTTACAGATATTCTATAAATATATTTCTTTCGTTTACTTATCGACATTTGTTTTCGTCAGTACCACGTTAATGTTTGTTCAATTACTATTTTGAAGGACTTTGCTTTGGCTTTGGTGAAAGACCATAGTCCCGATCGGCTGCCCTGTCTGACATCGCTTTAGACCTATAGTCAATTTCTTTTAGCGATGCAGATTTGCACCGACTAGCAGCGGTGCCCTTTTAGCTCGGAAAAGTTTTCTGATCGCTGATTGGTTGGACGAGATCATTCTAACCAATCAGCGATCAGGAAACTTTTCCGAGCTAAAAGGGCACCGCTGCGAGTCGGTGCAAATCTGCCTTGACAAAAGAAATGGACTATAGGTAGAGTATGTCTTTGTGCTATACGGTTGCTAATTGCCAATCCCTTTTGTAGATCCTATTTCCCCTTTCCCTCATGTCTGTCTCCTTCCCCTATAGTTGTAACCAACCTCTATCAACTAACTACCAGGTGCCCTATTCATTGTTCAAGATCATATTCTATCTTGTTCCTCTTTCCCACTTTTTTTTTTTAAAGTTTTAATAGTTTTTATATGAAAGATCCAAGTTATTGTTGTTGCTGTTTTTGATTATTTATTACTTCTCGTAGTTTACCTATTTCCTTTCCTCAATGGGCTATCTTTCCCCGTTAGAGCCCTTGTGCTTATAACATCCTACGGTTGTAGCTTAGCTTATAATAATAATAATAATAATAATAATAATAATAATAATAATATACTGTAGCTATAAATACTATAGATCGAACGTTCTAAAAACAACCAGCAAATCTAGTCTTGTTTATTTCTTCTCTATCACGAACACTAATCTTTTAGATTGCCTAAAAATTACCCCAGAATTTAAAAACTTGACTTCAAGCAAAGCTATATTTGACTTATCTTTACTGTGTGTAACAGACTGATAACGGACTTCATACTGCATGAGGTCACTTTTAAATCTAAAACTGAGGTCTTGTTTAAAGGCCTCTCGTGAATGGCAGGACAATGCCTTAGAGACTGACCATATTACATATGATTAGCGTCCAAGCACCCTCTCCACCCAAACTACAACCAGAGAGGACCAGGCAATGGCTGCTGATGACTCAGCAGATAGAACTGTAGACTCCCTTAAACAACCCCCCATCCTTAGCTCACAAGGATGGTAAGGTTGCAGACACTACAAGAAACTAACGAGTTGGAGCGGGTCTCGAACCCCAGGCTGGCAATCACCAGGCAAAGACGTTACCAGTAGGACACAACAACTCAGAATCTTCCCATTCCTTTTGTTTGTCGCTCTCGTTACACCCGACAGGCTTCATGATCTTGCAAATATATAAAAGCTCATCACCTCACAAACACGTAAATAGCAGAATTTCATTTCTTTAAAGGGATCAAGTTCAGAGTTAAAACAGAAATCGGACCCAATCCCCGGATAAAACAGGAGAGAACACAGTGGGTTTCACTACTTCCAGCTTGTAAGGGGTTATTAGTGAAATTTAACATTTTGGGGCCTGGTCAATGCCTGGGCGGGTGACCGTGGTTGGAAATCAGACAGGATGGTACACGAGAAGCGTCTTTGACCAATATATAAACTTGTAACAAATCTTGGGAGTCTGGTAAGGGCGGCAATGGGTTCGTGCAAGACTAAAAGAATTAACAGAGCCATTAATAATTTTGTATTCATAAAAAAGTGGACTTTGAATTTTTTTTTTCAAATTTATTTCTGCTTATTAAATCCATTAGTGAAATAAAAAAGAAAAAAAAACAGTTATATCTTTTCCAGATCTTGGAACCGGAGAAATCCGGTTAAGATAGAAATGTCAAGGCAAGACTGCTCTGTTCCTTCGATTTTACATCCTGGGGTAGATCGGTTTATAGGCAGTGTCACGAAACACGATACTGGAGGGTTTTCATTATCAAATCGTTCCTCCCTCGATGCCACATCATTTGAGATATTGGTTTTCAATATAATTCTAAAATTAGATCACGCAATAAAGTGTAGATTTCAATCTTAGCAACTATTTTTTACTTCATACTTGTTGCATGATTTATAAATGTATATTTTATCCAAGTTTAGTTTTTAAATATATCTTTAATACACCAGTAACATAGATTAACCTAAATCCTTGAGTAATACACCAACCTTGAAATTTTACGGAAGCGATTGAGTCAAAGTAGAGATATCTGTTGCGGGGAGCGTAGACGAGTAGCTATTCGCTTCAACGCGACTCGGCACCAACTAAGCACCTCAGGGGAGATGCAGTGACTAATAAATGGTGAGTACAGACGTACTGTCGAACTGTGTGATCTTTTAGTGGAAGTGTAGACTGATCACTACAGCAGTCTGTTTTATGATGATGCGGATTTATGCGTGTTATTACTTCTTCTGCATCCTCTCTCTCTCTCTCTCTCTCTCTCTCTCTCTCTCTCTCTCTCTCTCTCTCTCTCTAAAAAGTACATCGAGGCAAGTTGACAGTTTCTCATCTTGAAACAAGGCGTAGAGGAGAGGAAAAGATTTAAGCCTATTTCGTATGATCTATTTACTATTCGCCTGTTTCTTCATCTGTACACACACACACACACACACACACACACACACACACACACACACACATATATATATATATATATATATATATATATATATATATATATATATATGTGTGTGTGTGTGTGTGTGTGTGTGTGTGAGTAAGAGAGAGAGAGAGAGAGAGAGAGAGAGAGAGAGAGAGAGAGAGAGAGAGAGAGGGCGCTGTTATTGTTCTCAAAGGTCAAAAATTAAGACTGACGTAACCCAACAAAAAATAAACATAAACAAATGAATTATGAAACTGAAATTCGACCAAAAAAAAAATAAAAAAAAATGAAAAAAAGACTTAACACAAAAAAACATCCTTTTGACATTAAGGATTCCCGAGTAAGGATGAGCAATATCCAAAAGGGCCTTGTTATTGTCTGCGGCCACTGACCAGTGGACATCCGTTTCCGGCCTGGGGTTATCAAGACTAGGCCTCATAAGTAAATATATTTACTGGAGATATCACAGTTTTGGTGGTCTAATGATTATACGTGACCTAATTTAATTTATATTGTGATATAAACACGCGCATATATATATATATATATATATATATATATATATATATATATATATATATATATATATATAGCCTATATAATATACATATATATATGTATATATATATATATATATATATATATATATATATGTATACACACACACATATATATATATATATATATATATATATATATATATATATATATATATATATATATATATATATATGTGTGTGTGTGTGTGTGTGTGTATATACACTACTGTATATAAGTGTATATATATATACAGTATATATATATATATGTATATATATATATATATATATCATCATCATCATCATCATCTCCTCCTACACCTATTGACGCAAAGGGCCTCGGTTAGATTTCGTCAGTCGTCTCTATCCTGAGCTTTTAAATAAATACTTCTCCATTCATCATATATTACTTCACTCTTCATAATCCTCATCCATGTAGGCCTGGGTTTTCCAATTCTTCTAGTGCCTTGTGGAGCCCAGTTAAACGTTTGGTGAACTAATCTCTCTTGGGGAGTGCGAAGAGCATGTCCAAACCATCTCCATCTACCCCTCATCATGATCTCATCCACATATGGTGCTCAAGTAATCTCTCTTATAGTTTCATTTCTAATCCTGCCCTGCCATTCAACTCCAAATATCCTTCTGAGGGCTTTGCTCTCAAATATACTAAATCTATAGGAGATTGTTTCATTGGCATACCATGACTCCTGTCCATATAGTAACACCAATCTCACTAAACTGATATATAGTCTGATATTTATATATAATTTCAGGTGATTTGATTTCCATATTCTACTTAACCCAGCTGTTATTAGATTTTCTTATTTCAATCTTCCACTAAACTCTAATTCTAAAGAACCTGTATTGGAGAGCATAGTTACTAAATACTTAAATAATTCTACCTCATTAATCCTTTCTCTTTCCAATGATATTTCATCTTCCATTGCATACTTCGTTCTCATCATCTCTGTCTATCTTCTAATTATCTTCAGCCCAACCTCATGTGATATGTCATGCATTCTGGTAAGCAAGCATTGCAAATCCTGTGGTATTCTGCTAATAAGGACAGCATAATCATCATACTCTAGGTCTGCTAAATTCCTATCATCAATCCAATCCGATCCTTCTCTACCATTTCCGAATGTGCTACGCATTACGAAATCCATGAAGAGGATGAACAACATAGGTGACAACACATTCCCTTGGAGTACTCCGCTGTTCACTGGAAATTAATTCGATAAGACTCCATTAACATCAAGTTTGCACTTGCTATGCTCATGACCAGACTCGATCAAATTTACATCTTTAAGAGGAGTTCCATAATAACGCAGGACTCTCCACATAATTGGCCGGTGCACACTATCAAAGGCTTTTGCATCGTCCACAAATGCCATTAAAAGTGGATTTCTATATTCTACGCATTGCTGTACAACATGTCTCAAAAAGAAAATTTGGTCAGTGCAACTTCTACCTTTTCATCACTATTTCTCTCCAGTTTCTTTAGAATAAGCATACTATATATTTTCATAACAGCTAACTTAAGTGTTATGTCTCTGTAATTATTGTAATAAGTCTGGTATCCTTTTTTTTTTTTTTTTTTTGCCTTTTTCACCAACACTTCTAATTCTCATTCATCAGGTTTTGCCTCTTCATGCCACATTTTAGAAAATAATCTTGTAAGTATATATATATATACATATATATATATATATATATATATATATATATATATGTATATATATGTATATATATATATATATATATATGTATATATACATATATATATATATATATATATATATATATACATATATATATATATATATATATATATATATTTTATATGCACACATATATATATATATATATATATATATATATATATATATATATATACAGTATATATATTTATATATATATACTGTATATATATACATATATATATATATATATATATATATATATATATATATATATATATATATATAATGCTTAATTGTTCGTTTTGTTGATTCGTTAACATATGGATTGATTTAAGTTTATTACTTATTTAAAAAAAAATAGATTTCTTTTATTTTCATTTGTTTCTGTTAATCAAAAGGCTATATTTATTGAGTAAAATTCCAACACAAAAATCAAAATATTCTTAATCAATTAATTTATTATATATTAGTTAATCAACAAAATTATATATCCCGTTTCCGTTTATTCATTTGCTATAATATGTAGTCGGTTTATTTATTTATTTATCTATTTGTCTGCCTGTGGAGACAAGATTACGTCAAAACTTCATGAGGATTTTGACGAAATTTCCACCATAGATAGATTTTAGATCATGGACAACCCCGTTAAATTTTGGAAATAAACTGGAGTTGATTTCTCGCAATTTTTAAGATAACGTCATAACAAATTGTCGGATTTTGACGAAATTTCCGCCACAGATAAATCTTAGGCCATGGACGACTCCACTAACGTTTGGCGGAGGCCAGAATTCTCTGATTACTTCTGTTTATATTGCTTTGTTTATGTTCATCGTATTTAGTTTGATAGTAATTGAACTATTTTGTATGGGTACTGATTTCACAAGTGATCAGTTGTTTAGTTTGTCTTTGGCTCGGAGTTGTTTAAAGACATTGACTTGTCGGTGCAACTGGTTAACATTATAAAATGTATGTATAACTCGACAAAGGAGTTCCTGGTACACCTGTCTCCGAAGAATTACACACTATCACACCCTTACTGCGCGACGAGTAACCAAACAGCCAGTGTAGGGAGAGATGACGGAGGTAGTGGCAGGGCTACACATGGTAACTTTCTGCGCAGTAAGAAAGTGATTGGTTGCACTTCCTCAAAACGAAGACTGAGCACTTGGTGTTGTAGCCAGTGATTAAAGCCTTCTGGAAGCATTGTAACAGTGGTAGAGGCTGTATGAGGAAATAACTGTCGATGATTTTAGTCTTCTGGAAGCATTTTAACCATTGTAGAGGCTGTATGAGGAATTAACTGCCAATGAGTTTAGCCTTCTGAAGAAATAACTGCCAATGATTTTAGCCTTCTGGAAGCATTTCAACCATTGTAGAGGCTGTATGAGGAAATAAGTGCCAATTATTTTATTCTTTTGGAAACGTTTTAACCACTGTAGAGGCTGTATGAGGAAATAACCGACAATGATTTGAGCCTTCTAGAAGCATTTCAACCATTGTAGAGGCTGTATGAGGAAATAAGTGCCAATTATTTTATTCTTTTGGAAACGTTTTAACCACTCTAGAGGCTGTATGAGGAAATAACCGACAATGATTTGAGCCTTCTAGAAGCATTTCAACCATTGTAGAGGCTCTATGAGGAAATAAGTGCCAATTATTTTATCCTTTTGGAAACGTTTTAACCACTGTAGAGGCTGTATGAGGAAATAACCGACAATGATTTGAGCCTTCTAGAAGCATTTCAACCTTTGTAGAGGCTGTATGAGGAAATAAGTGCCAATTATTTTATTCTTTTGGAAACGTTTTAACCACTGTAGAGGCTGTATGAGGAAATAACCGACAATGATTTGAGCCTTCTAGAAGCATTTCAACCATTGTAGAGGCTGTATGAGGAAATAAGTGCCAATTATTTTATTCTTTTGGAAACGTTTTAACCACTCTAGAGGCTGTATGAGGATATAACCGACAATGATTTGAGCCTTCTAGAAGCATTTCAACCTTTGTAGAGGCTGTATGAGGAAATAAGTGCCAATTATTTTATCCTTTTGGAAACGTTTTAACCACTGTAGAGGCTGTATGAGGAAATAACCGACAATGATTTGAGCCTTCTAGAAGCATTTCAACCTTTGTAGAGGCTGTATGAGGAAATAAGTGCCAATTATTTTATTCTTTTGGAAACGTTTTAACCACTGTAGAGGCTGTATGAGGAAATAACCGACAATGATTTGAGCCTTCTAGAAGCATTTCAACCTTTGTAGAGGCTGTATGAGGAAATAAGTGCCAATTATTTTATCCTTTTGGAAACGTTTTAACCACTGTAGAGGCTGTATGAGGTAATAACCGACAATGATTTGAGCCTTCTAGAAGCATTTCAACCATTGTAGAGGCTGTATGAGGAAATAAGTGCCAATTGTTTTATCCTTTTGGAAACGTTTTAACCACTGTAGAGGCTGTATGAGGAAATAACCGACAATGATTTGAGCCTTCTAGAAGCATTTCAACCTTTGTAGAGGCTGTATGAGGAAATAAGTGCCAATTGTTTTATCCTTTTGGAAACGTTTTAACCACTGTAGAGGCTGTATGAGGAAATAACCGACAATGATTTGAGCCTTCTAGAAGCATTTCAACCTTTGTAGAGGCTGTATGAGGAAATAAGTGCCAATTGTTTTATCCTTTTGGAAACGTTTTAACCACTGTAGAGGCTGTATGAGGAAATAACCGACAATGATTTGAGCCTTCTAGAAGCATTTCAACCTTTGTAGAGGCTGTATGAGGAAATAAGTGCCAATTATTTCATCCTTTTGGAAACGTTTTAACCACTGTAGAGGCTGTATGAGGAAATAACCGACAATGATTTGAGCCTTCTAGAAGCATTTCAACCATTGTAGAGGCTGTATGAGGAAATAAGTGCCAATTATTTCATCCTTTTGGAAACGTTTTAACCACTGTAGAGGCTGTATGAGGATATAACCGACAATGATTTGAGCCTTCTAGAAGCATTTCAACCATTGTAGAGGCTGTATGAGGAAATAAGTGCCAATTATTTTATCCTTTTGGAAACGTTTTAACCACTGTAGAGGCTGTATGAGGATATAACCGACAATGATTTGAGCCTTCTAGAAGCATTTCAACCTTTGTAGAGGCTGTATGAGGAAATAAGTGCCAATTATTTTATCCTTTTGGAAACGTTTTAACCACTGTAGAGGCTGTATGAGGAAATAACCGACAATGATTTGAGCCTTCTAGAAGCATTTCAACCTTTGTAGAGGCTGTATGAGGAAATTAGTGCCAATTATTTTATCCTTTTGGAAACGTTTTAACCACTGTAGAGGCTGTATGAGGAAATAACCGACAATGATTTGAGCCTTCTAGAAGCATTTCAACCTTTGTAGAGGCTGTATGAGGAAATAAGTGCCAAGTATTTCATCCTTTTGGAAACGTTTTAACCACTGTAGAGGCTGTATGAGGAAATAACCGACAATGATTACTTCTAGAAGCATTTCAACCATTGTAGAGGCTGTATGAGGAAATAAGTGCCAATTATTTTATCCTTTTGGAAACGTTTTAACCACTGTAGAGGCTGTATGAGGATATAACCGACAATGATTTGAGCCTTCTAGAAGCATTTCAACCATTGTAGAGGCTGTATGAGGAAATAAGTGCCAATTATTTTATCCTTTTGGAAACGTTTTAACCACTGTAGAGGCTGTATGAGGATATAACCGACAATGATTTGAGCCTTCTAGAAGCATTTCAACCTTTGTAGAGGCTGTATGAGGAAATAAGTGCCAATTATTTTATCCTTTTGGAAACGTTTTAACCACTGTAGAGGCTGTATGAGGAAATAACCGACAATGATTTGAGACTTCTAGAAGCATTTCAACCTTTGTAAAGGCTGTATGAGGAAATAAGTGCCAATTATTTTATCCTTTTGGAAACGTTTTAACCACTGTAGAGGCTGTATGAGGAAATAACCGACAATGATTTGAGCCTTCTAGAAGCATTTCAACCTTTGTAGAGGCTGTATGAGGAAATAAGTGCCAAGTATTTCATCCTTTTGGAAACGTTTTAACCACTGTAGAGGCTGTATGAGGAAATAACCGACAATGATTACTTCTAGAAGCATTTCAACCATTGTAGAGGCTGTATGAGGAAATAAGTGCCAATTATTTTATCCTTTTGGAAACGTTTTAACCACTTTAGAGGCTGTATGAGGATATAACCGACAATGATTTGAGCCTTCTAGAAGCATTTCAACCATTGTAGAGGCTGTATGAGGAAATAAGTGCCAATTATTTTATCCTTTTGGAAACGTTTTAACCACTGTAGAAGCTGTATGAGGATATAACCGACAATGATTTGAGCCTTCTAGAAGCATTTCAATCATTGTAGAGGCTGTATGAGGAAATAAGTGCCAATTATTTTATTCTTTTGGAAACGTTTTAACCACTGTAGAGGCTGTATGAAGAAATAACCGACAATGATTTGAGCCTTCTAGAAGCATTTCAACCTTTGTAGAGGCTGTATGAGGAAATAAGTGCCAATTATTTCATCCTTTTGGAAACGTTTTAACCACTGTAGAGGCTGTATGAGGAAATAACTGACAATGATTTGAGCCTTCTAGAAGCATTTCAAC
>NC_090741.1:36868962-36893962 GCF_036898095.1 Palaemon carinicauda | reverse complement strand
CCTTGAGCGCTTGTGAGAACAGGATGGGGTCCCGGGTTTGAGGGAGCCTATATGTGTATCTTCTGAGTCATCAGTAGCTATTACCTGGCCCTCCCTGGTCCCAGCTTGGATGGAGAGGGTCCTTGAGCGCTTGTGAGAACAGGATGGGGGCCCGGGTTTGAGGGAGCCTATATGTGTATCTTCTGAGTCATCAGTAGCTATTACCTGGCCCTCCCTGGTCCCAGCTTGGATGGAGAGGGTCCTTGAGCGCTTGTGAGAACAGGATGGGGGCCCGGGTTTGAGGGAGCCTATATGTGTATCTTCTGAGTCATCAGTAGCTATTACCTGGCCCTCCCTGGTCCCAGCTTGGATGGAGAGGGTCCTTGAGCGCTTGTGAGAACAGGATGGGGGCCCGGGTTTGAGGGAGCCTATATGTGTATCTTCTGAGTCATCAGTAGCTATTACCTGGCCCTCCCTGGTCCCAGCTTGGATGGAGAGGGTCCTTGAGCGCTTGTGAGAACAGGATGGGGGCCCGGGTTTGAGGGAGCCTATATGTGTATCTTCTGAGTCATCAGTAGCTATTACCTGGCCCTCCCTGGTCCCAGCTTGGATGGAGAGGGTCCTTGAGCGCTTGTGAGAACAGGATGGGGGCCCGGGTTTGAGGGAGCCTATATGTGTATCTTCTGAGTCATCAGTAGCTATTACCTGGCCCTCCCTGGTCCCAGCTTGGATGGAGAGGGTCCTTGAGCGCTTGTGAGAACAGGATGGGGGCCCGGGTTTGAGGGAGCCTATATGTGTATCTTCTGAGTCATCAGTAGCTATTACCTGGCCCTCCCTGGTCCCAGCTTGGATGGAGAGGGTCCTTGAGCGCTTGTGAGAACAGGATGGGGGCCCGGGTTTGAGGGAGCCTATATGTGTATCTTCTGAGTCATCAGTAGCTATTACCTGGCCCTCCCTGGTCCCAGCTTGGATGGAGAGGGTCCTTGAGCGCTTGTGAGCATAGGATGGGGGCCCGGGTTTGAGGGAGCTAAAAATGGCCTCCCTGGTCCTAGGTTGGGAGGAAAGGGTCTTGGGCGTTGATCATATGTATGGTCAGTCTCTAGAGCATTGTCCTGCTAGCTAAGACAATGTCATTATCCTTGCATCTGCCATTCATGAGCGGCCTTAAAACCTTTAATATAGTTCCGTAAGTGATTTTATCTTTTTTTTTCTATTTATGGTGCCATAGAATTAATAAAATAATTCTTTTTTATTGTTGATTTTATGAATTATGATTGTGTCTGTCATTCCAGTCATTCGACTTTCTATAGTATCATATAATTTTAATCGTTCTTTCATTGTTACTAACCACAAACCAAATCATTTATTTTTAATGTGTGAGTTTAATTTTGCATGTGAACGAATTTCAAGAAACTCAATAAATACAGTAGACTCATGAGCTGATCTTAAAGATATTCAGTGTTGCTGAAGCATAGTACACTTATCTAGCCCGAGCACGAAACAATTGAGAGAGAGAGAGAGAGAGAGAGAGAGAGAGAGAGAGAGAGAGATTTAAAAAATACGAGTTTATTGATCGTACACTTATGTGGAAAATCTAGTAACAACTGGTTTTGTACTTGTGACGTCAGTTACCGCATAACTACAGTTGCCAATTCGTGTTAATTATTTGGTTTTCTTGTAGTTGATAATGTCAATGTAAGATATCTTGGATAGAATCTAATACAACTTTTTTTTTCTAAATATTCCTGGTCGTTGAAGATCGACTATCATATATGATTTAAGTTTTATTAACGATTTTAGAGCATTATTTGGATTCAATTTAATTCTTATTTTTTATTGAGATATTGAGTAAAACCCAGGACCAATTTGTCCTCGGCTTTACAAGTGTCATTTAATGTATTACAATAATCGCGTAATACTTGACAGTATTAGAGACTTTACAGTTGCCTTCAGAAAATATGCTATTTTACTACTAGTGTACACGCCCTGTCAAAAATTACGGATAGATGAAATATAATATTTGCACTAAATTTATTTCTTCCTTCTTGCTTGAGGGACATGACACAGCTCCAGAGAGAGAGAGAGAGAGAGAGAGAGAGAGAGAGAGAGAGAGAGAGAGAGAGCAGTTCTCTTGAATAACAGTAAATGCAAAAAACTACAATAGAGTATAAGAAGCTTACCTGAATGAAAGGATAACTCACAGGTGTGTAAGAATACTTGTGGTCAATACCTTACATGTAAGATCAATAAATAATAAGAAATGGAAAACGGAGAGGGTAACTAAGGTAAGTCATTCAAGAGAGAACTAAGAAATGGAAAACGGAGAGGGTAACTAAGGTAAGTCATTCAAGAGAGAACTAAGAAATGGAAAACGGAGAGGGTAACTAAGGTAAGTCATTCAAGAGAGAAATAAGAAATGGAAAACGGAGAGGGTAACTAAGATAAGTCATGCAAGAGAGAAATAAGAAATGGAAAACGGAGAGGGTAACTAAGGTAAGTCATTCAAGAGAGAACTAAGAAATGGAAAACGGAGAGGGTAACTACGATAAGTCATGCGAGAGAGAAATAAGAAATGGAAAACGGAGAGGGTAACTAAGGTAAGTCATTCAAGAGAGAACTAAGAAATGGAAAACGGAGAGGGTAACTAAGGTAAGTCATGCAAGAGAGAACTAAGAAATGGAAAACGGAGAGGGTAACTAAGGTAAGTCATTCAAGAGAGAACTAAGAAATGGAAAACGGAGAGGGTAACTACGATAAGTCATGCGAGAGAGAAATAAGAAATGGAAAACGGAGAGGGTAACTAAGGTAAGTCATTCAAGAGAGAAATAAGAAATGGAAAACGGAGAGGGTAACTAAGTTAAGTCACTCAGGAGAGAACTAAGGAATGGAAAACGGAGAGGGTAACTAAGATAAGTCATGCAAGAGAGAACTAAGAAATGGAAAACGGAGAGGGTAACTACGATAAGTCATGCGAGAGAGAAATAAGAAATGGAAAACGGAGAGGGTAACTAAGGTAAGTCATTCAAGAGAGAAATAAGAAATGGAAAACGGAGAGGGTAACTAAGATAAGTCATGCAAGAGAGAACTAAGAAATGGAAAACGGAGAGGGTAACTACGATAAGTCATGCGAGAGAGAAATAAGAAATGGAAAACGGAGAGGGTAACTAAGTTAAGTCACTCAGGAGAGAACTAAGGAATGGAAAACGGAGAGGGTAACTAAGATAAGTCATGCAAGAGAGAACTAAGAAATGGAAAACGGAGAGGGTAACTAAGGTAAGTCATTCAAGAGAGAACTAAGAAATGGAAAACGGAGAGGGTAACTACGATAAGTCATGCAAGAGAGAAATAAGAAATGGAAAACGGAGAGGGTAACTAAGGTAAGTCATTCAAGAGAGAAATAAGAAATGGAAAACGGAGAGGGTAACTAAGGTAAGTCATTCAAGAGAGAAATAAGAAATGGAAAACGGAGAGGGTAACTAAGATAAGTCATGCAAGAGAGAACTAAGAAATGGAAAACGGAAAGGGTAACTAAGATAAGTCATGCAAGAGAGAACTAAGAAATGGAAAACGGAGAGGGTAACTACGATAAGTCATGCGAGAGAGAAATAAGAAATGGAAAACGGAGAGGGTAACTAAGGTAAGTCATTCAAGAGAGAACTAAGAAATGGAAAACGGAGAGGGTAACTAAGGTAAGTCATGCAAGAGAGAACTAAGAAATGGAAAACGGAGAGGGTAACTAAGGTAAGTCATTCAAGAGAGAACTAAGAAATGGAAAACGGAGAGGGTAACTACGATAAGTCATGCGAGAGAGAAATAAGAAATGGAAAACGGAGAGGGTAACTAAGGTAAGTCATTCAAGAGAGAAATAAGAAATGGAAAACGGAGAGGGTAACTAAGTTAAGTCACTCAGGAGAGAACTAAGGAATGGAAAACGGAGAGGGTAACTAAGATAAGTCATGCAAGAGAGAACTAAGAAATGGAAAACGGAGAGGGTAACTACGATAAGTCATGCGAGAGAGAAATAAGAAATGGAAAACGGAGAGGGTAACTAAGGTAAGTCATTCAAGAGAGAAATAAGAAATGGAAAACGGAGAGGGTAACTAAGATAAGTCATGCAAGAGAGAACTAAGAAATGGAAAACGGAGAGGGTAACTACGATAAGTCATGCGAGAGAGAAATAAGAAATGGAAAACGGAGAGGGTAACTAAGGTAAGTCATTCAAGAGAGAAATAAGAAATGGAAAACGGAGAGGGTAACTAAGTTAAGTCACTCAGGAGAGAACTAAGGAATGGAAAACGGAGAGGGTAACTAAGATAAGTCATGCAAGAGAGAACTAAGAAATGGAAAACGGAGAGGGTAACTAAGGTAAGTCATTCAAGAGAGAACTAAGAAATGGAAAACGGAGAGGGTAACTACGATAAGTCATGCAAGAGAGAAATAAGAAATGGAAAACGGAGAGGGTAACTAAGGTAAGTCATTCAAGAGAGAAATAAGAAATGGAAAACGGAGAGGGTAACTAAGGTAAGTCATTCAAGAGAGAAATAAGAAATGGAAAACGGAGAGGGTAACTAAGATAAGTCATGCAAGAGAGAACTAAGAAATGGAAAACGGAAAGGGTAACTAAGATAAGTCATGCAAGAGAGAACTAAGAAATGGAAAACGGAGAAGGTATCTAAAATAAATCACGCAATAAAATTGGAAAAGATGAATTAAAATAAAGCTTTAAGATCATTTTTCATAGTCTCTTTAACTATATACAACTCAAAAATTCTTGGAGTGATTCTTGATTACAAATTTACTTTTGAGGAACACGTTCACTTTGTTTCTTCTTCAATTGCACAAAAATGGGTTATTAAGAAAGTCTTGTAAGCTTTTCAGGGATCAATCCCTCTTGAAGAAATGTTTTAATTCTTTCAATCTGCCTTGTTTCGAGTATTGTCCTCCTGTCCTATCTGGTCTTCTGCAGTTGAATTTCATCTTAATTTGTTAGACAAAAACCCGTAGTCTATTAAATTTCTTAATCCTGGCCTAGATATTAATATCTGGCGCTGCCATTTAGCTATTCGTTATGTATGTTGCATAATATTTTTCATAATTCAGACCATCCTTTGCATTCCTATCTTCCCAGAGTGTACCATTCTGTGCGTACTATTGGGCATACAGTTAATTCTAACAGTCATGACTTCTCCATCATAATGCTCAATACTACACAGTATCCTAGGAAGTTTTTTTCCAGATGTGACCAGACTGTGGAATCATACTTCTAATCTGGCTGTTGAATTGGAGGAACTTCAGAGGATCAGACTTGCAGCGAGTGTTTTATTTTTATGTTGAAGGAATCTATTTTAACGTTGTCACTGCTCTTAAAATATTTTATACTGATCATACATTACTTTTCATGTAGTCTATTTATTTCCTTATTCCCTTTCCTCACAGAGCTATTTTTCCCTATTAGGAGCCCTTGGGATTATAGCATCTTGCTTTTCAAACTAGGGTTGTAGCTTAGCTAATAATAGTAAAAACAATACTAATACTACTACTACTACTACTATTACCACTACTACTACTACTACTACTATTACTACTACTACTACTACTACTACTACTACTACTATTACCACTACTACTACTACTACTACTATTACTACTACTACTACTACTACTAATAATAATAATAATAATAATAATAACAACAACAACAACAACGACAATAATAATAATAATAATAATAATAATAATAATAATCTCCATTATATGAAAAAGAGCATCTCTCTCTCTCTCTCTCTCTCTCTCTCTCTCTCTCTCTCTCTCTCTCTCTCTCTATATATATATATATATATATATATATATATATATATATATATATATATATATATATATATATATATATTCTGTCAAGCTCAGGGGAAAGAGGAAGTAGTCATCCTCTGGTGAGAGGGGGTACCCTGAGAGGTACACTCGGAAACCATAACCTCCCACAAATTGCCGAACCAGCGAGTTGTAGTTAGGTAAGGGGGAGGGGGTGGGAAGTGTTGTATTTGTGTGTATGTACGTATGCATATCTAATAATAATAATAATAATAATAATAATAATAATAATAATAATAATAATAATAATAATAATATAGTGTCATTGCTAAAGATGGTTCTTCAGTTTTGGTGCCGAATTTCTCATGTCTGATATATTTCTTGTCCCTTTTCTTTCAAAATATATGTAAATCATCTAACTCTAAGATGTAATAAATATATTCAATATATTTGATACTAAAACGAGGTACTGTATATAATCATGAGATAGAACAATGAAATCCTGTAAATAGTAGTGTATGATCAATGTATATTTCTTCTAAGAGAAATAATCTTTAGATACTTATAATAAATTCTGACAGTAAGCCCATTTAGCAGAAGAATTTCAAGATAGAAACTGAATACAATGGAGAATGTCACCGAAACTGGGTTTACCTTGACGTTCATAGAAAACTGTAAGGTATCGCACAGAACTTTGAATTAATGATAGACTAGAACAAACAGCTGGCTATGACATTATTCATAAATCTATCGTATCCAGACAAGACCAATATTATTATTATTATTATTATTATTATTATTATTATTATTATTAGTAGTAGTAGTAGTAGTAGTAGTAGTAGTAGCTAAGCAACAACCCTAGTTGGAAAAGCAGGAAGCTATAAACCCAAAGGCTTATAGAAAACGGAAGCAGCAAGAGATTTCCAAAGCCTGGTAGTGGAGAGAAATCCATGACAGGCTTTGATGCGGTCACAGCGGCTTCATGCAGCTTCATATATCGTCAGCTGCCTGCCCAGCCTTTCATATGTACAGGTGGACACAGATACCCCCGGTACACCTCGTTTTGAGGAAGTGTACAATGTCACTCCCTTACTGAGCGACGAGTGACCAAACAGATAGTGTAAGGAGAGATTGCAGAGGTTGTGGGTAGGGCTAAACACAATAACTCACCACACAGGGTGGACTTACTCAGCTCATGGTGAGCCAGGAATTTCTGTGTCCTACTGTACGTCAGCATTCATCTTATACACTATACCATTGTAACATTAGAGGTTTATGAATGGCAGAGGCAAGGGACAGTGACATTGACCTAGCAAGCAGGACAGTGCCCTAGAGACTGACCACATATACATATGATCAGCGCATATGGCCCCTCTCCACCCAAGCTAGGACCAAAGAGGACCAGGCAATGACTGCTGATGACTCAGCAGGTAGATCTAGAGGCTCCCTCAAACCACCCCATTCTTAGCTCACAAGGATGACGAGGTTGCAGCAACCAAATGAACTAACGAGTTTGAGCGGGACTCGAATCCCATTCTGGGGATCACCAGGCAGGGACATTACAACATAGGCCACCACAACATTATTTTTGTACCATCATCTTCTGGAGACTCTAGTCGTTTCCTTCCACTCCATTCGCCTCGTAAATGTTTTCACCAGTCCCTGCAACTTCTACTTGCAATCACTATCCACCTTTGCCTCATCTTATCCTTTGCCTTATCTCACGGGTACATCTCCTCTGCTCTTGTAATTATGACTAATTGATTGGGGATTACAACTTTATCTCAATTTGCTTTTTATTCCAGCTGTTACCAAGTTGTGGAATGATCTTCCTAATCGGGTAGTTGAATCAGTAGAACTTCAAAAGTTCAAAGTTGGAGCAAATGCTTTTTTGTTGACCAGGCGGACATGAGTCTTTTAATAGTTTATTAATTACATATCTGTTTTTGTTTTTTATGTTGTTAATAGTTTATATATGACATGTCTGTTTTGACGTTGTTACTTTTTTTAGAATGATTTATTGTTAATTTGTTCTCTTCATTTATTTATTTCCTTATTTCCTTTCCTCACTGGGCTATTTTTCCCTGTTGGAGCCCTTGGCCTTATAGCATCTTGCTTTTCCAACTAGGGTTGTAGCTTGGATAGTAATAATAATAATAATAACAATAATAATAATAATAATAATAAAATGTCTCTCATTAATGCTAAGGATAGAGAAAAGGCTTCGCTTGTTTCTCACATAATGGATTTTATTTCATGGATTTATTTTACATCATTGTTTTCATTGCATATACAATATATACTTTGAATCTGCAAAAGACAGTGTCAGTATATATATATATATATATATATATATATATAAATATATATATATATATATATATATATATGTATATATATATATATATATATATATATATATATATATATATATATATATATATATATACAGTATATATATATATACATATATATATATAAATATATATATATATATACATATATATATATATATATATATACATATATATATATATATATATATATATGTATATATATATATATATATATATATATATATATACTGTATATGTATATATATATATATATATATATATATATATATATATATATATATATATGTATATATATATGTATATATATATATATATATATATATATATATATATATATATATATATACATACATATAAATTTGTATTTATAAAAGAGACACTGATTGTCTATATGTCCCTAAAATAAGTTAAGATAATCACTATTTTCGGAGGTTAATTTTCAACCCTTATTTTCCTTATCGGTATAAAAATTTTAAGTTCTGTTCATCGACTATATTTTTACACTGTTATTTTCTTATCTATATCAAAATATTCTTCTTGTGAAACGAGAAACAAGAGAAAATAAAATATATAAAATACTATGAAAGAATAAAAGAAGGAAGCAAAAGGCTGAAATAATATAATCGGTGATTTAAGCATAATTATGTAATTAAAATATATAGTTGTGTAATTATATAATTATATAATTGTATAATTATATAATTATATAATGCTCTCACGTCTATTAGGATTCAATAAGCATATTAACGCAATTTTTCTTACAGTTTCCTTCCCAAGAACAGCTGTGATAGTAATAACAAATGAAGCTTTAAAAATATACAGAAGCATTATTATAATTATCATCATTATTATTATTATTATTATTATTATTATTATTATTAGAAGCTAAGCTACAACCCTGGTTGTGAAAGCAAGATGCTATAAGTCGAAGGGTTCTAGTAGGGGAAAAATAACCCAGTGAGGAAAGGAAATAAGGAACTAAATGGTGTATCCGAGTGTACCCTCAAGCAAGAGAACTCTAACCCAAGAAACTGGAAGACCATGGTACAGAGGCTATGGCACTACCCAAGATTAGAGAACTATGGTTTGATTTTGGTGTGTCCGATTGAAATTCTACGCCAAAATTTTTGAGACTATCCGAAAGCGGATCATAGCTAGTAGTAGTAGTAGTAGTAGTAGTAAGAATAATAATAATAAACAAAGCTCTGCAACAGAGGTAAATAAAAGTCTAGAAATCTGGAAGTCTAGAGCTAGAGGCCCTAGACTTCTAGACCTTCTTTATATTCAAAGTAGCTGTGTTTGAGTACATTTCTTATATTAAAAAAAAAAAAAAAAAAAAAAAAACATTCATGTTTGGAATAATCCAAGTTTCCAACTCTGCTTCTGCGAATAACTATTAATGGAAGATTTTACTTTTTTCAGTCAGCTCTGGCACTTTCTCTTTTCCCTCATTCTTCCCTGTATCCTATAACATTCAGTTTTAAAAAGGGTGGTATACGGCTTCCCTAAGAATTAGATATATATATCACCCTTAAGCATTTTACAAATACAGTAAATGTCATTTAAGGGGAAATAATTTATAATAAAATAACTGTTTATTATTTCTATTTCTAACTATTGGATCGCTCAATATAAATGTATGTTCTTGATCAATGATGAAGTTACAGATAGTTGTATTACCTGTCTGAGCATAGTAAGATGACAGAGCAAACCTCTGTGTAAGATCGATCAGTGCAAAACTCTGACAATGGTATGCCCTGCCAGGCCCTGTCAGATAAAAATTGACAGTTGTAAGACCGGTCAGATAAAAACACTGACATTGGTATGATCTCTCAGATAAACGCTGACAACTGTAAGACTGACCAGGGCGAAAAGAGTGACAGTGGTAAGACTTGTCAGGACAAAACACTGACAGTGGTACAATCTGTCAGATAAACACTGACAACCGTAAGACTGACCAGGGCAAAAAGAGTGACAGTGGTAAGACTTGTCAGTGCAAAACACTGATAGTGGTACAATCTATCAGATAAAAACTGACAGTGGTAATACCAGTCAGCTCAAAACAGAGACAGTAATAGGATCTGTCAGCCAAAATCTCTGACAGTGGTATGACCTGTCAGAGAAAAAAAAACTTATAGTGGTAAGACCTATCAGCTCAAAACTCTGACAGTGGTAAGACCTGTCAGCCAAAAACTCTGACAGTGGTAAGACCTGTCAGCCAAAACCTCTGACAGTGGTAACTCCTGTCAGCCCAAAACTCTGACAGTGGTAAGACCTGTCAGAGAAAAAAAAAAACTTATAGTGGTAAGACCTATCAGCTCAAAACTCTGACAGTGGTAAGACCTGTCAGCCAAAAACTCTGACAGTGGTAAGACCTGTCAGCCAAAACCTCTGACAGTGGTAAGACCTGTCAGCCAAAAACTCTGACAGTGGTAAGACCTGTCAGCCAAAACCTCTGACAGTGGTAAGAGCTGTCAACCAAAAACTCTGACAGAGGTAAAACCTGTTAACTTTAATAATATCTGCCAAGAGAAGAGTTCTGGCTCTAGTTCTACTTACAATTAAGATTTTGCTTGCGTACATAATTAATGAATATATTGATAAAACCTTATATGAAATAGTTATACATTTCATTTTTATCAATTTGCCCTGCTTCTGTCAGTATGCATTTTCTCTAACTTCACATGCCATTACTGCTCACAGTGTGCCTCTCCTACACCTATTTGCACCAGCCAGTGATCTCTTTGGCCCTGGAAAGGTTCCTGCTAATTAACTACATATATACTCTGAATACCATCATTTTTTGCTCCCCTTCTATTTTATCCTGCGTCGATTCTGACGTCCACTGATATGGTCGTAGTTCCATATTGTAGTAATTACAGGTTTGAATAAATCTTCCTCAGTTACTCAAAAACAATTACATTTTTTACAATTACATTCTCATCTTACTAACAAAGACATTGTTACAATTATTTTTTGTCCTCAGTCAATATATACATTTTATTTCGTCTATATCAAGCACCTATAGAAATGGTGTTACCAAAGTTTGGCTTATGCACTTATATAATTTCTATTTCATTTACAGCGTAGAATTAAAGAACTCACATAGTTTTACCTTTTTCGCTTTTTCATAGGATGGCTCCACAAGATGTTTGTCATAAAGTTCCCGAAGTGTTCAACTATTATTGAAAGGCATTGCAATCTGGATGAGAGGACGTACTTAGTTAACTTATTCGGTCAACTGAGGCTCAATAGGTTTTGAATACACACACACATATATATATATATATATATATATATATATATATATATATATATATATATATATATATATATATATATATATATATATATATGTGTGTGTGTGTGTGTGTGTGTGTGTGTGTGTGTGTGTGTGTGCGTGCGTGGATGTAGTACGATAGAGAGTAAAAGATATGAGATTGGAAGTATATTTAGGAATAGAAGGATGGATGTATTGGCCTTGTGTGAGACGAAGATAAAAGGGAAAGGTGAAGTGATGTTTGGTGAAATGTCTGGTAGAGTGTCTGGGATTGAAAGGGGAAGAGCAAGAGAAGTTGTGGCTTTATTGCTGAGTGAATGGATGACAGGTAAAGTAGTGGAATGGAAGGAGATATCATCTAGGTTAATGTGGTTAAGGGTTAGGTTGAGTAGGGAATGTTGGGCTTTTGTCAGTGCGTATGGGCCAGGTTTGAGAAAAGTGAAGAAGAGCGGAATGAGTTCTGGAATGAATTAACTAGGTGTGTAGAAGAACTGGGTAGATGGAATTATGTAGTTGTCATGGGTGACTTAAATGCTAGAGTGGGCGTTGGAGAGGTAGAAGGTGTCATTGGGAAGTATGGCGTACCAGGTGAAAATGAGAGTGGTGAGACTGGTAGATATGTGTGTTGAGCAAGAGATGGTGATGAGTTATAGCTTTTTCAAAAAGAAAGATAAAAACAAGTATACATGGGTAAGAGTGGCAAATGGAAGTGGTAGAAAGGGCGTTAATGGATTATGTGTTGATAACTAAAAGAATGTTTGGAAGATTGAAAGACGTGCACGTGTTTAGGAGTATGGCTAACGGTATGTCTGATCATTTTTTGGTGGAAGGAAAATTAGTTGTAGCAAAAGAGTGGGGGAATAGAGTAGGTGGATGTAAAAGGGAGCTAGTGAAGGTTGAAGAGATAATAAAACCGGGGGTAAAAATTAAATATCAAGAAAGGTTGAAAATGGCATATGACGAAGTGAAAGTAAGAGAAACAGGTAATTTAGAGGAGGAGTGGAAGTTAGTAAAATGAAATTTTGTTGGGATGGCAAGTGATGTGTGTGGCAAGAAGTTTGTTGGAGGCAGCATGAGGAAGGGCAGTGAATGGTGGAATAAAGGACTGAAGGTAAAAGTGGAAGAGAAAAAGAGGGCTTTTGAAGAATGGCTGCAGAGTAATAGTATAGAGAAGTATGAAAAATATAGAGAGAACAATGTGGAAGTAAAGCGCAAGGTAAGTGAGGCAAAGAGGGCAGCTGACCTGAGGTGGGGTCAGGGATTGGGTTATTCATATGAAGAGAATAAGAAGTTTTGGAAAGAAGTGAAGAGAGTAAGGAAGGCTGGCTCAAGAATTGCAGAGACAGTGAAAGATGGATATGGAACGTTGTTAAAAGGAGAGGAGGCAAGGAAAAGGTGGGCGGAATATTTTGAAAGTTTACTGAATGTTGAGGATAATAGGGAGGCAGATATAATTGCTGTTACAGGTGTTGAGGTGCCGGTGATGGGAGATGAGAATGAGAGAGAGATTACAATAGAGGAAGTGAGGAGAGCACTAGATGAAACGAGAGTAGTAAAAGCATATGGTATGGATGGTGTGAGAGCTGAGATGTTGAAGGAAAGGGGTGTGACTGTACTTGAATGGTTGGTGAGATTGTTTAATATGTGTTTTGTGTTGTCAATGGTACCAGTAAATTGGGTTTGTGCATGTATTGTGCCACTATATAAGGGTAAGGGAGATGTGCATGAGTGTTGTAATTCAAGGGGTATTAGTTTGTTGAGTGTGGTGGGAAAAGTGTATGGTAGAGTACTGATTAATAGGATTAAGGATAACACAGAGAATGCAATCTTAGAAGTACAGGGTGGTTTTAGAAGAGGTAAGGGTTGTATGAATCAGATTTTTACAGTTAGGCAGATATGCGAGAAATATTTAGCAAAAGGTAAGGATGTGTATGTTGCGTTTATGGATCTGTAGAAAGCGTATGATAGAGTTGATAAGGAAGCAATGTAGAATGTGCTGAGGTTATATGGAGTTGGTGGAAGGTTTTTGCAAGCAGTGAAAAGTTTCTACAAAGGTAGTAAAGCATGTGTTAGGATAGGAAATCAAGTGAGCGATTGGTTTCCGTTGAGAGTGGGACTGAGGCAGGGATGTGTGATGTCGCCGTGGTTGTTTAACTTGTATGTTGATGGAGTGGTGAGAGAGGTGATTGCTCGAGTGCTTGGACGAGGATTGAAACTGGTAGACGAGAATGACCATGAATGGGAGGTAAATCAGTTGTTGTTTGCAGATGATACTGTACTGGTTGCAGACGCGGAAGAGAAGCTTGGCCGATTAGTGACAGAATTAGGAAGGGTGTGTGTACGAGAAGAAAGTTGAGAGTTAATGTGGGTTATGAGATGTACGAGAAAGGAAGGTGGTGCGAGGTTGAATGTCATGTTGAATGGAGAGTTACTTGAAGAGGTGGATCAGTTTAAGTACTTGGGGTCTGTTGTTGCAGCAAATGGTGGAGTGGAAGCAGATGTACGTCAGAGAGTGAATGAAGGATGCAAAGTGTTGGGGGCAGTTAAGGGAGTAGTAAAAAATAGAGGGTTGGGCATGAATGTAAAGAGAGTTCTGTATGAGAAAGTGATTGTACCAACTGTGATGCATGGATCGGAGTTGTGGGGAATGAAAGTGATGGAGACAGAAATTGAATGTGTTTGAGATGAAATGCCTAAGGAGTATGGCTGGTGTATCTCGAGTAGATAGGGTTAGGAACGAAGTAGTGAGGGTGAGAACGGGTGTAAAAAATGAGTTAGCAGCTAGAGTGGATATGAATGTGTTTAGATGGTTTGGCCTTGTTGAGAGAATGGAAAATGGCTGTCTGCTAAAGAAGGTGTTGAATGCAAGAGTTGATGGGAGTAGTACAAGAGGAAGGCCAAGGTTTAGGTGGATGGATGGAGTGAAGGAAGCTCTGGGTGATAGGAGGATAGATGTGAGAGAGGCAAGAGAGCGTGCTAGAAATAGGAATGAATGGCAAGCGATTGTGACTCAGTTCCGGTAGGCCCTGCTGCTTCCTCCGGTGCCTTGGATGACAGCGGAGGTAGCAGCAGTAGGGGATTCAGCGTTATGAAGCTTCATCTGCGATGGATAACGGGGGAGGGTGGGCTGTGGCACCCCTAGCGGTACCAGCCGAACTCTTTTGAGTCCCTTTTCAGGCTGGGAGGAACGTAGAGAGGAAAGGTCCCCTTTTCTGTTTCATTTGTTTGGTGTTGGCTACCCCCCAAAATTGGGGGAGGTGCCTTGGTATATGTATGTATATATATACACACACATATATATATACTATATATATATATATATATATATATATATATATATATATATATATATATATATATATATATATATATATATATATATATATATACATATATACTGTATATGAATATATGTATATATATATAATATACAGTATATATATGTATATACATACATATATATATATATATATATATATATATATATATATATATATATATATATCCACAATCCAGCAATTAAAATGTGAAAATAGCAGCAACGACTGTTCAGCTATCCTTCTCTGGAACCACCCCTGGTTAGAAGAACCAGCTTAATGTCAAAAGCAAAAAAAACACACATATCTAAACGATCACAAAACCTAAAAAGAAAAGAAAAGAAAACAAGTAATATTCTTTAATGCACTTTTGTATTGGAATGTACTTCAGCATCACAATACACATGGTTGTAAATTCATGACAATAAATCGTCCCTTACGTCTGTCAATTTGTGTTTAGGAAGACTTCATTATTGGTGAAAATATTCTTCTGTTTTTTGGAAGGTTTTGTAGGAAGGGGAGAGAGAGAGAGAGAGAGAGAGAGAGAGAGAGAGAGAGAGAGAGAGAGAGAGAGAGAGAGAGAGAGAATATCGAATGTGATTAGTAAACAAGAATGTATTGTAAAAAGAAGAAGAAGAAGAAGAAAGAAGAAGAGAGAGAGAGAGAGAGAGAGAGAGAGAGAGAGAGAGAGAGAGAGAGAGAGAGAGAGAGAGAGAGAGAGAGAGAGAGATACGTTTTGAAAAGGTTAAAAAAAAAAAAAAACAGGAAAATTGAATGAAAACATTAATCTTGTTGGTACATTCAGTGTTACCATATGAGTGTCAAAAACAATGATGAAATTGAACAAATATTTACAAGATAACAGAAACTCCAGTTAAGTGATAATATCTTACAGACTAAGAGAAAAACCATTAATTTTATTAACTTTATCCGAACGATAATCATGAATGCCGGCTGTTAGAAATAATTAATTGCCTTATAATATGTAGCAGAGGACACGAATATATATATATATATATATATATATATATATATATATATATATATATATATATATATATATATATACAGTATATATATATTCCTTTCTGAATGGGGGTGTATTAACGTGGTGAAAGGGTTTGCGTATCGCCATGATCAGCAAAGCTGTACTAGTCAGGGCCACCTATACTAGGCTTATTTGCGGTGAGCGATCAAAGAAAAATCTCCCACCATCACCAATCAGCACAGGCCAGCGTGGTGTTCAAAACTAGCCAAACCCCAGCCATGCATTGACATGTCTGAGGCCTTCGTCCTGCACTGGACTAGAAACAATTTTAGGTTGTTGTATGTATATATATATATATATATATATATATATATATATATATATATATATATATATATATATATATATATATATATATATATACATATATATATATATATATATATATATATATATATATATATATATATATATATATATATATATATATATACTGTATATAGTGTATGCAGATATTTGCAAATACACACATCTACCTGTGATTATATAAACAACAGATACCAATTTGAAAACTAACAAAATTTCAACAATGAAAACTAAGAAAATGAACAACAATATTTGATAAAAATTATTAACTCAATTGATAAATCCTAAAATGATTCACAAGAACGACATTTCTCAATGTCTCTTTTAGATAGTTACATAACCTTTAAAGTTACGTTAATCTATTTTTAAACAATTTCACCAGAGAATCCTTTTTCCTTCTATGGAAGCTACGAGATACAATCATTCATTATTGTCAACATCTGGTACAGGTACACAAAGAGAGTTCATTCATCTTTCAGAAACAACGATTACTCTTGGCATGAACTATGTCATCCAAACTTTATCATCATATCCTTGGGCGTTGAATAGGAACTACCATTTATACGAACTAATCAATATAGTAGTGCAATTTCATAGTTTCCACTTATACAGTACTTATACAGTACTTACACAGTACGTATAATCTTCTAATACTAAGAATATAGTATGTGTGTCTGAGGGGGGAATGAGAATAGATTGTACAAGATTAGGTTGATAAATGAACTATTTCTGGGCTAAACATCATGAAGGATTTTTTTTTTAACTCATATACAGTACTCTCTTTATATCATTAAGTGTGGATAAGATTTATGCTGCCTTATACAAACTTAATGCATATATATTTATATATATATAACATAGGTTCTTCTATCTTATTTACATGATATATACTAATTTGTAAGGTTGAAATTCTGCAAAGGTTTCCGCTACTGTACAATACTATGCACCCCTTCTGTCCCCAGAAGCAGAATCTTGCACAGAGTATGGAAATATTTTCCTCCACTTTAAAAAAACCCTTAATAATAACAAAGTCTTCTTGTCGTAAAGTATAATTTAAAAAGAAAACCCAGTTATTTGACTAAGAGTATAAGCTACGGCTTTAATACTATAAAGCAAATTCACCACAATGCTCTAAAATCTGGTCAGATCTGTATCTAATTTGATAGGGTTAATCAGTGTGTTTACATATTAGGAAATGCTTCCGGAGAGCCAAGGAAAGTACGGCTCACAAACACTGTGTAGCCTCAAAGAATCTGCAGGAGTTGATATAACTGTAATAGGTATCGTTTGCAGTTTATGTATTGCCCTTAATAGTCTGCAGATATTCTCTAATGTTAGTGTAGCTATGTAAAGGGTGGTTTACAAATGCTATAATGGCTTACACTGTTAAAAAAAAAACCGTAATTTTAATAGGAAATTTTCCGTAAAAATATAGTTCTCAGCCGTATTTCAGTAAAATACAGGCGACAGTAATCTTTACCTTACTTTGCTATTATCTTTTAAGGGTTGGTGACTGTAATATCAGTCTTTACGTCAATATATCCGTTTTTAAAACGGTAAATGCCTGGCAACATTTATTCCAGGATTTTTACCATTTTTACCGCAATTTCTTAACAGTGTACAGTGACTGTAGCAACACCGGAGGGAAAAGAACACCGAAGAAATCTTCCTAGGTCTTACAAGTGCTTATAAGAATTCATTTTCCTCTATCACCAACCCCATGGATCTTTCCTTTCAAATTGTCATGTTTGGCCTTTACCCTCCAGCCAGCAAAGGGAATGAAGACACTGGAAAAAAAGAAGAGCCTGCTCTTGGAGTCTTTGATTAGACTTTGTTTGAGGTATCTTCATCTGAAAGAAAAAGAAAAATTATTTTTGATTATAGTACTGTAAGTCCTTACAAGTGAGAAAGGTTTATTGGAAAATTTTCTTCAAAAATTAAGTACAGAGATGCCCAAGTCATTAAAAGATTGCAAGATTTATCTAAGATAATGTTCGTTTACATGAGAAGGACCCTATTTGTATAATGAAAGAGAGGCAAAGGTACTAGTTTTAAGTCTTAGGTAGTAACTCTTGCTGCATAACATACTATAAATTTTCCTGGATAGGATTAAATTTGTACATTTGAAGTCAAAAGCACAAGTAAAAACTACTGTACAGTGAAGAGCATTCAATTTAACCATACTATCAATTCAGATCTCTAGATTTTTCATGGAGTAGCTTTAATTATTTGTTCTGAAACCTGAGGTTATAGTTGGAGCAATCTAAATCTGCAGAAACCTGACAATCAGGCTAGAAGAAAACTGTGGAGGACTTCTAGTAACACCCACATGGTTTTTGCATGCTGTGTATAGTACTCCTATATGGGGAGAAGCTACAGAATTTAAAAAAAGAAAAAAAAAAACAGTATATTGTAACCAACAAATGCCCTCAAAATTCTCTTACCAAATGAAGTGACCTTGAGAAGTGGTTTGGCACCAAAAGAATCATTAGGTCTGATGGCTACTTCTGGAGGAGGAGCCCATTCTGGAAGGGGTTTGCACAACTTCCTAACTCTCTGTAACAAGAAGAGGATACATTAATCATCTCTTTACTAAGGTCAAACTTAACTTAAATCTTTTTTTAAGTATCAATTGTCTTTCATTGGCAAATTCCACACCTAGAAAATTACTTGTCATCTGTTTTTTATCTAATTTTGGTATCATATTATTAATTATTTCAGATTTAAAGTCCCAATGTAAAAATGTCTACTTTTTGTATGTTCTCATTTTACAAAATTCAAACTTAATGTTAAGCTATCTACCCTTTGTTGATTATCTTTAAACTAAGCTCATCCTTTCCATAAGATTATTTGCTACACTATCCAATTCCTTATGTAGAGCCCAGACGCAATGACTGTATATTCTGTATCTGTCATCTGGCTAAGATGACGCTCAGCGTTCAACTATCTAATCGCACAGAAATTTGACGAAAAGTAACTTACCTCTACGAATGATCCCTTCTCCATTATGATCTTGTAAATAGCTACTATTGGAATAAGAGATACGGAGGAGAAGGAAAGAATCCACCCTATGACGTTAGCCCACGGGGGGAAGTTGTAGTCACCATACTTTGCTGGTTTCAGGTCAATCCAAGTGAATGCCAGAATAGTCTGAAAAGATCATACCGTTAATGTTTTATTCTTAGTATGTTACTTTGGAAATTACTTAGTTTGGTACTATGAACTATAGTCCATTTCTTTTAGCGATGCATATTTGCACCGACTCGTAGCGGTGCCCTTTTACCTCGGAAAAGTTTCCGGATCGCTGATTGGTTGGACAAGATAATTCTAACCAATCAGCGATCAGGAAACTTTTCCGAGCTAAAAGGGCACCACCGCGAGTCGGTGCAAATATGCATCGCTAAAAGAAATGGACTATAGTTATTTGTTTAAGGTTGAATTATGGGGTTATTATTGTATAAATTATATCTTTTATTACAAGGGCAAATTATGAAGGTTTTTATTGCATGAGATGCCCAAATAATTTGTGATTAAGTTAATTAGTACTTAGTTGTCGATAAATCATGTAGTTTGTTATTGATTGAATTACTATTTTGTAATAGGATGATCTACTAATACTGACTAGGGCTTACAAGGTTATGCTGTTGTAAAGAAAAATAGATATATGACTTTTTCTAGGGCTCCTCAAATAAGGTAAAAGAAGAAGTTTCTTCAAGTTCAAAACACTGTTGACATTTAACAATGGTCCCAACTGGGTACTGACTAGTATGAACTAGGTATTCCTTAATGACATTACCCACAGAAAACTAATCTGGATAAAAATCTTCCAAAACATATAATTCTAAAACCTTTCAAAAGACTGAAGAAGAAACTGAAGACTTTCTTGTTCTCGAAGTGCTTTGATAGCGTAGATTTGACAACAAACGAGCAATATGTGTTGTGAAATCTTGAATGCTTTCGAAACAACGTGATAAAAAGACAGTGGAGGTCCTGTAGAGAGTAGGGTTCCCCTGACGTAAAGGACCAGAAAAACAGCCCGTAAGTAAGTAAGTAAGTATTAAGGGTATAGATACTAACCAGAACCACACAAGGCATAATAATCTTCCATAGATATTTCCAGAGAATTCTTGGGTAAGGGTAGAACCCAATCATCACTTTGATGTCATCAAGAAAGTTGTCCACTCCGTAGATCCAGGTGACGACCATAACCTGGAAAAATGGATAATTATGTATACATCAGATGCAGAAGGTAAAAGCATAACAATGCACACGTTTTTTCTCATTTCATTTTCCTCTAGCTACAAAACAGTTGACAATTGAGCAAGAAGTATTGTTATGGATGACAAAAAATGCACCAATGAAACTGTATGATAATGAACGAGAAATTGTGCTTCAAGTTGACACCATCTCACCTCTGCCATGCCGACCATTAGAGCGGAGAACGTCGAGGAATAGTAGTCCATCAACTGCAGGACAAACATGCCTCCTTTTGTAGCCATTGAGAGTCCTACGCAATACATGATCAGACAGGCTGCTAAGAGGGCCCATCTGTAGTGTCATTAAAAATGAATTATTTCTGGCCATATAGTGACAACTTAGACAGTTTCGTTCTGAAACTACACTGCAATGACAAGACACAGCTCAGTTTTAGCCACATAGATGCTCGGTGAAGTTACTGAATTTTACAGAAATTACAGGATGAAAGTAGTGCAGTTTAGGAATTAATATAAGTTTGTATTAAGTAATCCCTATAATAATAATCATAATAACACTAATAATGATAATAATAACAATAAAAATTATGATGACATTATTATCAAAATGACAGTCATGTTGAATATCCATATCATTGGCAGAACCAAGCTTTTGACTCAGCGTTCAGTAAACGTCTTCCATCATGAGGCCAGAGAGACAGACAGAGGCAATAGAAATAACTTTGGGTGAATTTTCCTGAGTAGAAGGTTATCATTAATAAATGCACTGAATTGGCACATTAGCAGTGGTTACCACTGGGCTGTTGGAAAGCTATCTATTATAACAACTGGCCGCTAGTGCCAGGCTGATGCATAACGCTCCAATCAGCTTATGGTAACCACTGCCTTGTAAAAACAAAGATCTGCAAAATGTATACAAAGTGAGTTCATGACAACATTTCTGGTCTCCTGCAGTAGTTGCATACTTGATGCTTGTGCAGGGGAAAGAAATGATGATCATTGAGTAACATTATACAGTAATAAGATCAAAAATGGTAATAATAATAACAATAATATTATATAGGCCTTCTAGCCAGTTGCTGCTGACGAATACTGATACCCTGTCATGAATGAAGGGTTAGTCACACGTAAAGTCACATACCACATGTGAGTGCGCACCCAACAAACATTGTTAATTATGATATATAAGTGGGTGTCAAGTTGGCGATGCAGATTTCTTTTTGGCAGGTTGACTCACTTGAAGTTCTTGCCGCGTAGGACTGGGAAGTCATCAGTAATGGTGGTGATGATGGTGGTAAGGATAGTAAACTGCGTGCCAAGACCCAGAGTCAGCAGCATGGCGAAGAACAAGATGGACCACACAGGCGAGAGAGGCAGGCGGGCCACAGCCTCGGGGTAAGCGATGAACGCCAGGCCCGGTCCTAGAACGTGCATAAGAATGACTCCACATGAGAACTAGTGGTGGAGGTACTGTAAAAGCCCTATTGGTGATAGGTGTGATGCGATGGAAGTGAAGAAGGAAGAATTAGGAAAGAAAATTGATTTATAGTTGAATAGGTATAGCCTCACAAAGGCAGCGATCCTTATCTGCCTACGGACTATTGGGGGGAAAAATGATGATAGATCTGTTTTGAGATGAAAACATCAGGTGTAAGATACTATGTATAAGTGTGTATGTCAATGTGCGAGAGCAAACCTATCAGGGGGTCACTCCCAAAAATACCTGTGACATCGAGAGCAACGGATGACCAGTCCAGACAGCAGTGCTCTACAAATCTTCATCTTCAACCTCAAGCTTACCTACAAAGCATGTTTACAACGGCTGCTGCGGCTCTCACCTCCCTGGAAACAGCACTAAGTGCAATAAATAAGCTGCCACTAAAGATATTCACTGAAAATGGTGAAAATATGAATGTTTACAGAGAATTTGAACACAACATTGCAATAGTTAATACACACCACTTCGATGATAATAGAAGACTGTTACTTCACTTGACCATCTGATTTGCACTATTCATTATACCTTCAGTAAGAAACTTACCTTTCTGTTAGAATCTTACAGTTCAACAAAAAAATATTTACCTCACTTACCTTATTCAATACTTTCTCATAACACAAACTCGATTACCTGCCAATGGCCGGTTATGATAGTTGCATGTTTTAAACCTTTATGACAGGAAGGACTTCTACATACCTTGCCGATGGAAATAGATAAACTCAGTGTTTGGGTGGGAACAGTTGAGCTACTTACAATAGGGCATGAGGAATTAACTATCTATCCTTTGGATTTCTGGTAATGGAATCAAAAGGTAAGATTAAGCTTGGGTCTAAAGAGTGCTTTATTAGTGAGTGGATGGTGTGACTGGTCAGAAAAGTACAACTGTGGTGACTATAATTTCTCAGAACATTACAAGCAAAATATGAAATGTCTTGCAATTTGGTTTTGATTTGTTATGGAATGGTCTAAGATTTTTTTATTTCTTACTCTTTTTTTTTTTTTTTACTTTTAAAAGCGAATGGTCATGTAGTGGATACGTAATAGACTGAAGTGATATGAAGTATTTTTGTATTTTTTACTTGACTTACTGTACCACATACAGTGTGGAGACTGATAGTGAGATAGCTGGCCCACATGTCAATGGGTGATCCGATTCAAGTAATCAGTAGTCTTTTCTGAAGGACTGAGATCTCAACATACTACTATCAATTAATTCTGCTCTTGAAAGTTGTTAAGGGAATCTGAATTTTATTTGAGAACATGTGAGCCAGATTTCCATGCAGGCTATTAGACACTGAGAGTTGGGCATCTTTGGAAATGGTGAAATTGAAAAATCATGTTTTTAGTTCTCATTGAAAGAAACTATTGACCAAGGAATTATTAAAGAATAATATCAAGGCAACTCTCAGTTTCTTAAGGGATTAGAAACTCCATAAATGAATTTATGAAACTTTGAATGATTTCTACACAGCTTAAGGGGTTCACAGACAGTACCTGCCAGGATGATAGAATGGAGGTTGAAAAATTCCAAAAGAGTTTCAACCTCAATCTTAACACCTAGATGATGACCTTCGGAACACCTCAAGGACCACAAGTGGGCAATGGATGGCAGGGCAAGTATCTAAACAATAATTTCCGAGCTGTTACTAAGATGAGGCTTACTTATGGAGTATTCCATTCCCCAGCTACCCGCAGGAATATATTTAAACCCCGTAAAGAAATGCTTGAGAACATGGAAATTGATCACATTACCATCAACGGCAACTTTTTCGACGGGAAGACCGAGCTCGTGGGCCATGAATCCTATGATGCCAAAGATCACGAAGCCAGCGAAGAAGCTCGTCAGACAGTTTCCGATGGACACCACAAAGGAATCTCTGTCAAAAAATAAAATCTAATTCAGCACCCCTCTGCATTTCTGCACAAATGATTGGCCTCTGTATTTCTGCACAAGTCATTAACCTATGTACTTATGCTCAAGTCATTGCCCTTTGTACTTCTGCACAAGTCATTAGCCTCTGTATTTCTGCAAAAGTCATCGGCCTCTGTACTTCTGCACAAGTCACTGGTCTCTGTACTTCTGCACAAGTCATTAGCCTCTGTATTTCTGCAAAACTCATTGGACTCTGTACTTCTGCACAAGTCATTGGCCTCTGTATTTCTGCAAAAGTCATCGGCCTCTGTACTTCTGCTCAAGTCATTAGCCTCTGTACTTCTGCGCAAGTCATTGGCCTCTGTATTTCTGCACAAGTCATTATCAGTAAAAGAGTATCAAGAAATAGGTTGCAGTAATTGGGGTTCTAACTATTTATTGACTACCTTGATGACATTTAATATTCTATAAAGTCTTTGGTAATTGTTTTTTCAGAAAATTTCTCTGGAAACATTGAACTTTAATAGAGGCAGAGCATGAAATTAATTTTGCAAAGGTTAATTATAAAGCATAAAAATGTTGAATAATTTCTTGTAGATACGTAAAATTGAAAATCCTAGAATTAAAAGGAAGATACTCTGAAATACTACAATAGAAATATAGAAAAACAAATCTTAAAAAATATTTCTAATGATTTATTAGGATATACATTTTTTCAAATCTTACAAAACCTTATTTCCTTCAGTCCAACCACCGTCCATTCAGAGATATTTTAGTTGGATTAGCATTCCGATGGATAGAAAAATGATATAAAAATGCAATAGAGCACAAGGGCTTCAACAGGGAAGAATTTCCCAGTGAGGAAAGGAAATAAGGAAATAAATAAACTATGTATGAGAACTGAGGAGTAAATAATATGAAATAAATGTCTTAAGATCAGCAACAGAGTTAAATAGATATGACGTATATAAACTATTATGACAGACTCATTTCAACCTGTTCAACATAAAAAGCATTCGCTACAAGATTCAACTTCTGAAATTCCACTGATTCCACTGCCTGAATAGGAAGACTATTCCACATAGTCACAACTGGAACAAAACTTCTAGATTACTGTGTAGTATTAAGCCTTATGATGAGAAGGCAAGACTGTTAGAACCAATTGCATACCTAGTACTATTTACAGGATGGTACAGTCTGGGAAATTCTGAATGCAAAGGATGGTAAAAATTATGAAAAATTCTATGTAACATGCATAACGTACCAACTGAATGACGGTGAGAGAGATTAATATATAGATCAGGAATAAGAAATGTAATA
>NC_090741.1:36861462-36863962 GCF_036898095.1 Palaemon carinicauda | reverse complement strand
GCACTTTTCTTATCATGATTTTTTGCTAAAATGAACATGAGTGAAACCTAAGAGAAGATGTTTCTACAAGAGCATATACTAAATGAAACTGAAGAAAACTTTATTTAAAAGAAATTATATAAAGTAAGACTCATTTAGTATGAAGTCTAAAAAGAGAAATTTAAAGGAGTTAACCCAGAAATATATTTACTTAAAAGAGGATGAATTTAAAGAAACCTTGATTTAAAGGCTAGAAACATAAGAGAACTTCACTTGAAAATTGAATAAAAAATCATTTTAAAATAGGTGATCAAAAACAAAACTTCAATTTTCAGGGCAAACTTGAAAGAAGTCAACATAAATAAACTTTACTAAAAGATATATATATATATATATATATATATATATATATATATATATATATATATATATATATATATATATATATATATATATATATATATTTATAAACAAAACTGCAATTAATAAAAAAAGATAATGAATAACAACTCCTCCAGAAGTGGATGAACCAATCGAAGCCTATACTTACAGAAGCACTCATAAGCTTATCCCACTTTGGCGTCAGATAGAAGGAGATTCCATCCATGTAGCCAGGCAGAGTAGCAGCCCGGACCAGAAGCACAATGAGGATCAGGTAAGGGAAGGTGGCTGTGAAGTAGACGGCCTAGAAAGAAAGATGTCAGGCATGAATTGATGTCTTGGGTCGTATTTTCTTTCATTTTTTCATTCCTTAACTAAAAAGGTTTCTGTGTGCTCTCTCTCTCTCTCTCTCTCTCTCTCTCTCTCTCTCTCTCTCTCTCTCTCTCTCTCTCCAGTGGGAAAGAGAGAGTTTATAATTCCTTTGCTCTCTGGTATAAAAGGTGTTTATCTCTCTCTCTCTCTCTCTCTCTCTCTCTCTCTCTCTCTCTCTCTCTCTCTCTCTCTCTCTCTCCAGTGGGAAAGAGAGAGTTTATAATTCCTTTGCTCTCTGGTATAAAAGGTGTTTATTCTCTCTCTCTCTCTCTCTCTCTCTCTCTCTCTCTCTCTCTCTCTCTCTCTCTCTCTCTCTCTCTCTCTCTCTCTCTCTTAAAGAAAGCTTAGAATCACCTTTCCAAAGGTCTCGACGCCCTTAATCAAGACCAAATAGACGATGATCCACGCGACGAAGAGGGCCAAGACGATTTTTCCCTGGAGGCCTCCCATGTCGTGCACCCCGTCTGTGATGTCCAGGACATGGTTGCTGGAAAAAAAAAAAAAAGGTATCGAAGGATTAGATATAGATATATTACCTCCAGGATAGGACTATCGAAGAGGGGTCCCTTACGAAAGAAGAATTATTGCAATCTCTGTGGTAAAATTCAGCAACCATATACACAGAACGTGGTTGCTGTATGGAAAGAAGTTAAGGGGTAGGGAATTAGAACGTATAATACTTAAGGTTTATTGGTTTCAAAGTCTTGGTCCGAGCTGCTACTCTGCATGAATATACTAATGTGCTAATATATTAATAAAACAGACTATAGGCAAATTTAATTATGAGCCAAACGGCTGGCTTGCGCAGCATATCCATGTACTGCTAGCCAGAACAGAGGTGCAATGAGATTATGTTTATTTTGCCAGCAAAGCCAGCTATGGCGGAGCAAAGAATAGACGTTGGTCTGAAATCTATGATTTGTGATATCCGTATTGAAAAATACCGGACAGAGACATGTAGGGATGAAATATGTTCTCTGCTATCCGGGAGATGGCTGCTGGAATGATGTATATTGGCCTGGAAATTGAAGTATGAAATCTAAATAGGGATTACTGGAAACAGATTTTTTGGTCTGGGGTCATAAGATTATGGAGTTCAAGTGCTGGACTCTGGAAGGAAGAATATGCAAAAGTTTTATAATACACTATAAAAAGGAACAGCCAAGAGGTAGATAATGGAAAAAAATTTAAAGTATGCGTTTCAGGAATTGAAAATGAGGAACCTTCCAGAGTTTGTTTGAGAAAGAGAAGAAATTATTAATTTTGGAATTTGAATCTTATGATATCAAGGAGGTGTTCCTCAATAGGAGGAACTTCTAAGTGGTTTCTAATGGAAAGAATATAGCCTTACAGGAAACTATTGTAAAGAGGAAATGCGTCCTTAAAGGAGGTGGCAGAGAAAGATTATCCAGAATATAATTACCAGTAAAAATAGGCAAATACATATCTCTGGAATTATATTTCAATGATGAATACAGGTGGGAATATAAAAGAGATAATTGGCCTAGAGTCTGCAACCAGACATACAAGAAATGCTAATGTCTAGATATGACATCAAGAAGCCATTTTGGAGAGACTTTATGTGGTTCGCCATTCGGGGCTTTTGAATATAATCTAGGAAGCAATTGTACAAAGGATATACGGATAAGAAAAAGTTTCAGAAATAACTCACTGGAAGAACTCGTCTGCTGGACTCCTGATCTTGCTAACAGATTCGTTGAGGGTTCTCCAGTCCTCGGAGGAGGTCATGTTTTGGAAGATGCACTCA
>NC_090741.1:36833962-36843962 GCF_036898095.1 Palaemon carinicauda | reverse complement strand
ACTTTCACTTTCAGTTCATTTCACGATAAATGCATAAAAAAAATGTAAAAGCTGTAATTAAGTTTTACATCTTGAGAACTCCTGCATTGTGCGTTAGTGTTGGTTTGAAAATGCATACACGTATGTAGCAAACTATGCAGTTTACTTTTTAAACATATGTTTGATTACATAAACATATTTACGGAATTGTTTACGGAAGTCAAATTTTCTAATTGATAATCTTTTATGTTATTAATCTTTTAGGTTGATAATGTTTCAGCTTGATAATCTTTTAGGTAGATAATCGTTTAGGTTGATAGTCTTTTAGATTGATAATCTTTTAGGTTGATAATCGTTTAGACTGATAATCTTTTAGGCTGGTAATCTTTTAGGTTGCTAAACGTTTGGGTTGATAATCTTTTAGGTCGATAATCGTTTAGTTTGATAATCTTTTAGGCTGGTAATATTTTAGGTTGCTAAACGTTTGGGTTGATAATCTTTTAGGTCGATAATCGTTTAGTTTGATAATCTTTTAGGCTGATAATCTTTTAGGCTGCTAATCTTTTAGGCTGATAATCGTTTAGGTTAATAATCTTTTAGGTCGATAATCGTTTATGTTGATAATCTTTTAGGATGATAATATTTTAGGTTAATTATGCATTATGAAAGTTTTTATGAATTTTTTAATAGTTTCCAATAAATTCAATTTTGCACTATTTTTCTGAAGCATTTGATTTTCTTAGTAGTAAAATATTTGTGATTTTATAGTGTGTAGTTTTCTCTTTAAGCAAATTATTATTATTATTATTATTATTATTATTATTATTATTATTATTATTATTATTATTATTATCTAAGCTACAACCCTGGTTGAAAAAGTAGGATGCTATAAGCATAAGGGCTCCAACAGAGAAAAATAGCCCTGTGAGGAAAGAAAATAAGAGAATAAATAAACAAAATCAGAAGTAATGAACAATTAAAATGAAATATTTTAAGAGCAATATCAACATTAAAACAGATCTCCCATGAATAAACTATATAGAGACTTATGTCAGCCAGTTCAGCATAAAAAAATTTGATGCAATTACATAATAATAATAATAATAATAATAATAATAATAATAATAATAATATAACCACAGGAAATCCGTTTCTTTTCGATACACACAATAGAAATCTATCACCACACAGAACTTAGACACAGAGGAACACTGACAGCTCACTGATCATTCCAGCAAAGGCCTCTGACAGCAACAGCCTCTGACAGGCCTCTTTTGAAACCTTACAAACGAGAATTTGGCTTCTTTGGAAATCTTCATGGCCTTTGAACTCTCTCTCTCTCTCTCTCTCTCTCTCTCTCTCTCTCTCTCTCTCTCTCTCTCTCTCGGAATGCAGGTGTTTAAGCACTTATTCAAAAGAAACTTTTTTTTTTTTTTTTGTTAAAAGATGACGAAATAAAAGACTCGCAATTGGAGCAGTAGAAACATTTCTTGAATGAAGGAAATCTGACAGAATCGAAGCCTCTGATTGAAGTCTTAAATTATAAAGTCTTAACTCACATAGCCTTAGCTAAAAAAAAAATCCTATTTCAAACGTGCTTAGGCTTAGTTTCATTGAAAAAAAAAGTCTTAAATACTTAAATAGGAAGAGTCTCATATGAAAATTAAAAAAGTCTTAAATAGAAAAGTCTTAAAAAGAAAAATCTTAAATAGAAAACTCTTCAACAGAAAAATCTTGAATAGAAAAGTCATAAACAAAAAAATCTTAAATAGAAAAGTCTTAAACAGAAAAATCTTAAATAGAAAACTCTTAAACAGAAAAATCTTGAATAGAAAAGTCTTAAACAAAAAAATCTTAAATAGAAAAGTCTTAAAAAGAAAAATCTTATATAGAAAAGTCATAAACAGAAAAAGTCCTAAATAGAAAATTCTTGAATAAAAAATTCTTAAATAGAAAAAGTCTTTGATAGCAAAGTCTTAAATATATAATCAGTCTCTGTGGCATTGTCACTGTCACTTGCCTCTGCAATTCATGAACGGCCTTTCAAACCTTCAAAAACACCAGAAAATGGAAAACCTGGGGTGATAGAACAGCCCTGAGCTGGGACCAGGGAGGCTCTTCCACAGTGAGGGGAGACTAGAGATAACACATAGGAAGATGGCTAAAAAGAGGGTGCAGCTGGCCTGCCTACAGTGCACCATGGGGGGTGCACTATTTGCGTAGGAAAACTTGTCTTCAACAATTCAACCACAGTTTCTAAAGAGGATAAATTAAATCAAGAGTAATTTCACGGACGAGATACTTACAATTGATGTTATCTCTTGAAGAACGAAGCAGTATTTAAATGGGATTTTTTTTATCGAAATATAGCTGAATTCTATTTCTTTTCATTATTATTATTATCATTATTATTATTATTATTATTATCGTTGTTATTGTTGTTGATTTTATTGTCTCTTCCTAGTTATGTGATTTCTTCTTTTATTATTATTATTATTATTATTATTATTATTATTATTATTACAAACATTCATAAGACCAATGAACTAGAGGCTATTATATTCCATAACAAAATCCACAAAACATACTAGTATAAGAAAAAATATGAAAACATGGAGAAACGAACAAAGTACAAACAAAATACCAACTTACAAAGACAACAAACGCAAGCGAACAAATACGCTCTGGCAATGTTCCTCTTGCTTGTTCGGATCTCAAGAGAAGTGGATGTCTGCCAGGTTTAGTTCGGAAAAAAATATCACAATGAAAGAAGAACGCTAACAGGAATTTGGGTCAGTAGAATGAGGCAAATGTTAATGAGACATTATTATTATTATTACTATCCAAGCTACAACCCTAGTTGGAAAAGCAAGATGCTATAAGCCCAGGGGCTCCAACAGGGAAAAATAGCCCAGTGAGGAAAGGAAATAAGGAAATAAATAAATGAAGAGAACAAATTAACAATAAATCATTCTAAAATAAGTAACAACGTCAAAACAGACATGTCATATATAAACTATTAACAACAACAAAAACAAATAATTATTCATTTCTCTCAATAATAATAATAATAATAATAATAATTTAACTGATAGTGTTATTAATTATTATATCCACGAAATCCAGAAGCTTCAATTTTCTTCACCAATGTTATCCCTACATTAAAGGGTCGGTTGCCTGATGCTCCCTCTCCAGTGTTTTCTATCCTAGACATCCTCTTCCACCAAACCTCAAATTCTCTCTATATCATCCTTCGCCTTATCTCACCATTTAATTCTCTGCCTCCTTCTCGATCTTCTCACCCAAAATGGTTCCTCCTAAGTCCCCCTTACTCCCTCCCTACCATCTATCTTCAACAAGCACCCACATAATCTCAATCGTGACGCTCATCACCTCTGTAATTTTTACAACGCCTGCCATCTTCATTATGAAGAGGTTTTAATGTTATCATATGAACGACGTTTAATCATTGTATCAGTTTTTTATTTACTTATATTTTTGTTAATGATAATATTTATCTTATTTGTTAAATATCTAGAGGGCATCAAACGATGATGTTTTAATCAAGCTTCATCGAAACTCGTTCAATCTTTCTCTAGATATTGATGAACGTATTCACCACGTTCTATCGGAATGTGTTCATCCTTTATATGTCGTTCATGAACGGCAAAGACAATGGACAGGACAATGCCCTATCTAGGACCAAGGAGGGCCAGGGAATGGCTGCTGATGACTCAGCAGGTAGACTTATAATCTCCCCGAACTCGCCATCCCTAGCTCACAAGGATGATGAGGTTGCAGACTATTAGAAACTATTCAGCTGGAGCGGGTCTCGAACTCCGGGCTAACAGATTGTCAGTAGGTACGTTTTCAATAGGCTACCACAACTATCGGGGTTCGAACACAGTCTCTTTCTCTATTCTCAAGACATCAATTTGCGTTCAAATCCGGTCTCGTTTCAATTTACGGTCAAACATTAAAAGCGCTTGACCCAGTTACTCTAGTACCAAGATCCCTTGCGTTAACATACTGCACTGAAAGTAATACAACCAGTACGTACTATTGGGACATGACCAAGTTTCCCCCTCACGAAATTGGGGCAGTGGGGGACTAGGTTTAAAGGCTTTAAAGGCCGCTCATGAACGACAGAAGCAAGGGACAGTGACATTGCCCTATTAAGCAGGACAATATATGATCAGCGCCGAAGGCCCCTCTCCACCCAAGCTAGGACCACGGAGGGCCAGGCAATGGCTGCTGTTGACTCAGCAGATAGACATATAGACCAACCACCACCCCATCCTTTGTTCACAAGGACGGTGAGGTTGCAGCGAGCAAAGGAGCTAAAGAGTTTGGCGGGACTCGAACCCCAGTCTGGCGATCACCGGTCAGGGACGTTACTACATCGTATATCCCTTAAAGTAAGATTTTTTTGTTTTATAAAACTTACTTCATTAGATAACTTACATATATATTTGCATAGAACCAAAATATCTGTTCAGTCCAAGCAAACATGGATAATATTATATTTTGGTTTTCCCTAAAGAAATCCTTTAAGATATCGAGTCCCGCATTGTCCTACACATCCTTAAATTAATATTCGACTCGTTAGATAAAGTGGGTAAAATACTGAAGGAAAAAAAAAAGAAAGTATTTGATAAATAGATACATAAGAAAGAATGAAAATGCCTGTTGAATGAAAAGAGGAATAAATTTGTGTACAATAAGTAAATAAATGTATAAATAAAGAAAATCGTTGATAAATAAGTAGTATTTTACACCATTTACTTAGAGAAAACCCCACACACTTGAAAATGAATATTCTATTACCAAGAAAATCAAACTGAAAAAATAGTGCAAAATTTAATCTATTGGAAAACATTTACCAAGAAAAATGCATCAAATACTTTCGTAAGGTTTAAATAACCACGATGAAAAATAAAACTCCTGAAATTCGATAAACAAGTCCACTAATTCCGTTGCGCTAAAATTAAACCAACTTGTATAACGCAAACATAAAACCCCGCTAAAAGGGACATCGTAAAGGCGACACCTGGTGGCTTCATGTTCCAAGGGAAAAGTAGAAATCAGGACAATGCCTGAGTCTCGGTGACTTTTGTCTATTAGTATTGTTTATCGTATTTTCTTTATTTGGACTCTCTCTCTCTCTCTCTCTCTCTCTCTCTCTCTCTCTCTCTCTCGTGATGAAATGGTCTGCATATATTATAAATTTGTGCATTTACCGTGCTTCTTTTTTCTGTTCATTTTTTTGATTGATTAATCCTTATCATGGTTCTTTCATCCTTTTGATTATTATATTATCATTAATTTTATTTCCAGCTTCGGCCAAGCTCTGGATCCCACTTCCTGCTTCGAGTTTTCCTCCCTTAAAAACATTCTAGGGTTGTGGTGGCCGATGTGGTAACGTCCCTGACTGGTAAACGCCAGACTGGGGTTTAAGTCCGCTCAAACTCGTTAGTTTCTTTGGTCGCTGCAACCTCACCATCTTTGTGTGGACTGGGGGAGCCTATAGGTCTATCTGCTTAGTCATCAACAGCCATTGCCTGTCCCTCCTTGGACCAAGCTTGGGGGGAGAGGAGGCTCAAGCGCTGATCATATGTATATATGGTCAGTCTCTAGGGCATTGTCCTGCTTGCTCGGGCAATGTCACTGTCCCTTGCCTCTGCCATTCATGAGTGGCCTTTAAACCTTTAAAAGTTTTTTATATATATGAATAACCTCCTGTCTTCTATAGGCCAATCATAACCAGGCATCCAATACGTGCAGAAAATAAAAAGGAAATAGTAAATATTTCAAATATCACTTATTTTACGTTGTATCTCGTCTTCTTTCCTTCGTTATTGACATTTTAATCTGTTAGGGGATCATTTTGAGCTTAAGGACACTCCAAAAATCAAACTACTGTTCTCTAGTCTTGGGTAGTGCCATGGCCTCTGTACCGTGGTCTTCCACTGCCTTGCAGTCGAGTTCTTTTGTTTGCGGGTACACTCAGGCACACTATTCTACCTTATTTCTTTCCCTAACTGGGCTGTTTTCCCTGTTGGAGCTCTTGTGCTTATAGCATCTTGCTTTTCCAACTAGAGTTGTGGCTTAGCTAGTAATATTGCAATGTTCATACATGTACATTTATGAAAGAAGATGCTGAGAGACGAGATATACAGAAGAATGGAAATAGGTTAATATATTAGAGACTGAGATCATATGCTGGCCATTCAAAGAGGGACTCCAGTTGGTGACGAGACGACAAGACCTAGATTATGAACATGGTCTGGAAACGGAGTGAGACCGGGAGAGCACGGTCAGTTAGATAAGTAACTGTAGAAGCGGATAGAACATGACCATTTGCATGGACCTACTACTTAACGAAAGTGGTTTTGAAATTCTATGAGTAGGTACAGATTTGAATGTTGAGGCCCAGAAGGCACAAATGGAAACACAGAAGAAGATAGAGATAGCACATCAGATGTACAGGTGTCGGAGAGGGAAATTTAACGCATGAAAGCGATAAAGGTTTTCAAAGTGTCTCCAACTGCGTTGAAATGTCAAAGATTGATTGATTTATTTGAGGTTTTCATGTTAAAGAAAATAAAGAGAGAGAGAGAGAGAGAGAGAGAGAGAGAGAGAGAGAGAGAGAGAGAGAGAGAGAGAGAGAAGGTTACAATTATACTAACAATAGAGATAGAGAAAGAAGTTAAAAAACTGTGTAAACGAAAATGAGAGGTAACAGAACATAAAAGACTCCGCTACACAATTATACTAACAAGAGAGAGAGAGAGAGAGAGAGAGAGAGAGAGAGAGAGAGAGAGAGAGAGAGAGAGAGAGAGGTTACAAAACTGTAAACGAAAGTGAGAGGTATGAGAACATAAGAGATACCACCACACAATTATACGAGAGAGAGAGAGAGAGAGAGAGAGAGAGAGAGAGAGAGAGAGAGAGAGAGAGAGAGAGAGAGAGTCAAAATGGGTGTGGGATGGAAACTATTGATCGTGCAAGCCTCTCTCTCCTTCCCTTACCGGCTTCTCTATTTCTTTCTCTCTCGTCTACTCAAATGCTCGAATGCGCGTATATGCGTAATAGCCAAGGACAGACAACGCAATTTAGGCCTAAGAAGGCCTAAGACGCCGTCCTTTGCCTTGAAGGCCTAGGAAATAAAATTCACAGAATAAGGGAGACTTTTACGAAGGGGTCCAGAAGAAAAGAAATAAAGGAACGTTGTACGTGGCAATAGTCCAATATATGCGTCGAATTTGGGCGATCTTGTTTTCAGTCTTTCGTAAGGAGCTGCATGCCTCTCTCTCTCTCTCTCTCTCTCTCTCTCTCTCTCTCTCTCTCTCTCTCTGTGTGGCTAAATATTCGACGTATTTCGTGAATGAAAAATCCATCGATTTTAGTGTTTATTTCTCATTGGTTAAGGGACTGATATCTCCAACCAATGAGCACACCTCTCACGAAGTCCACTGGGGTGATTCTTCTGTAAATTTTCCTCTCTCTCTCTCTCTCTCTCTCTCTCTCTCTCTCTCTCTCTCTCTCTCTCTCTCTCTCTCTCTGCGGTACAAGTGAGAGAAACATGAGAATTCCAAAGGGAAACAGACTAGGCAAGTCAACCAACAACACCCCAGCCCCAATACATGGTGTTCCTTCTCGGGGATGTATGAGCATTGATCTCTGATCCATGGGGTGTTGGCCCTTTGGTTTTCCGGCGCTGATGGGGCTACCAGATGAGGAAGAAGTGAAGGAATTACATTGATAAATAGACCTTTTTCATCATTATTATTCTTGTAGTTGTTAACATTACTATATTTCAAAATTGGGAAACATATGGACCAAGCTTAGAAACGCCTCCCTCACTGAATAGAATTCAAATCTGATAAAGAAATTAATATATATTTACAAACAGAAAAATATGTATATATACAGATCTACGCAATTCGGAAAAACTAAGGGAAATTTGTATTGCATTTATAAAAAATCTATATTATAGTTTCTTTGGAATTTAAGACCGACGTCATGCCACAATCCTGTCACAATTAAGATCTTGCTGTGTTTCAGTCAAGGCAATGAAGGGCCATTGGTTTTCGCTTGTGTGACACATGACGCATTAACAGTAGGCTACATGCAAGCTGATACTCTAAAGGCCACTCATGAATGGCAGAGGCAAGGGACATTGACATAGCCTTAACTACCAGGACAATGCCCTAGAGACTGTCTATATATACACATAATCAGCGCCTAAGCTCGGGTCAGGGAAGGCCAGGCTATGGCGCCTGGTGACTCAGTAGGTAGACCTATAGGCTCCCCCAAACCAGACATCATTAGCTCACAAGGATGTTGAGGTTGCAGTCACTACAAGAAACTATGGAGATTGAGCGGATCGGGAACCCCAGTCCGGCAGATCACAAGGCAAGTAGGTTTCCTATAGGCCACCACAAGTAGCACCCACTAATTCTGATTATGGTAGGGAGGGGGTGGAAGGGATAGTAAAAGAAAGTGCAAGAGCAACAAATGGGATATTTTCTCCTTAATTATCATTGTTAGGGCAAAACTAAACATTATTATTATTATTACTATTATCATTAATATTAGCTAAGCTACAACCCTATTTGGAAAAGAAGAAAGATGCTATTAGCCCAAGGACTCCGACAAGGGAAAATAGCCCAGTGAGTTAAGGAAATAAGGAAATAAATATATGATATAAGAAGTAATTAGCAACTGAAATAAAATATCTTAAAAACATTAACAACATTAAAACAGATATTTCATATATAAACTATAAAAAGACTTGGGTCATCCTGTTTAACATAAAAACATTTGCTGCAACTTTGAACTTTTGAAGTTCTACTGATTCAACTACCCGATTAGGATGATCATTCCACAACTTGGTCACAGCTGGAATAAAACTTCTAGAGTACTGTGTAGGAAAATGGTGTTTCAATAATGAAAAAATTATTATCAGAAACACTATTCTCTGTAGACAAGGGAAGCCTTACGAACAAATCGGCTCTCTGGTAGTGTTATCTTTATCTAAGAATTTTATTTTGATTATTATTACCTTTCTTGGAGTTTATTTATTTCCTTGTTTCCATTCCTCACTGGGCTATGTTTCTCTGTTGGAGCCATTGGGCTTATAGCATCATGCTTTTCCAACTAGGGTTGTAGCTTAGCTAGTAGTAATAATAATAATAATAATAATAATAATAATGCAAATTTTAACTTGATGTCCTGTGGTGACGATAGCTTGGACATTCGAAGAAATGTATATTCAGAATAACTAAAATAAAGAATTATAGGACAACTAATCATGAGAGAGAGAGAGAGAGAGAGAGAGAGAGAGAGAGAGAGAGAGAGAGAGAGAGAGAGAGAGACTGCAGATCTCTGGGAAGTCTAGTAATAACCTTATTTGATATAGATATGGAGAGAGAATAGCTGTTACAGGAATAGTGCCATTTGCACACATACCGTTCTGTCTTCATGTTCATATATATAATCATGGCATTAACAAGACTAAAACGAGAAAGATTAGGTGATTGTACATTCATAAGAAGACAACATTAATAATTAATTTCTTTTTGTTACACAATAAACAGTCAGAGATTTCAGACCTCCGTCAATGAAGATTGTCTATATTTTACTCAACTCCACGGACGAAGCTTTCCCTTTTTCAAGTGTTAACCATGAATAAATCTACTGTATAATAATACCAATAATAACAACAGTCAATTTCTTTTAGCGATGCAGATTTGCACCGACTCGCAGCGGTGCCCTTTTAGCTCGGAAAAGTTTCCTGATCGCTGATTGGTTGGACGAGATAATTCTAACCAATCAGCGATCAGGAAACTTTTCCGAGCTAAAAGGGCACCTCTGCGAGTCGGGGCAAATCTGCCTCGATAAAAGAAATGGACTAAAGAATCATGATCTTGATCCACATCACCTCCAGAATTTAATGGGTTTTTCTGGAACATAATATCTATTTATTGTTTAAATCTGTTAAAAAATCAGCAAGAAG
>NC_090741.1:36813962-36816462 GCF_036898095.1 Palaemon carinicauda | reverse complement strand
TTTAAATGACGTGAGACACAAATATGAAAATAGTAGACATAAATCGAAGCATTATCATAAAAAATAAGTTTTAAATTCAGAATATAGAAAATATAGTAACACACACGCACACTTTTACGCATGTACTTACATACAGGCGTAAATACTTACCATAATTCTAATGATAATAAAAGGTATGTATATGTTAACGCCAGAAAGTGAAATCAAGCAAAGATTTTTTTCATATCTCCAAACTGGATACCATCAATTAGAATCTAACAAACGTACTAACACACATATATATACGCATGCACAATACATATAGACGCAAATAGTTACCATAAATCGAATGATAATAATAAAAAAAAATGTATTTTTTAACGCCAGAAAGTGGAATCAAAGGGAGAATTTCGTATCTCCAAACTGGATCCTACCGAATTCAGTCATTCTGTCGAGGTAATATCCTCTTCATTGAATTCCCCACTTTTATTCTCCCTCTATAATGAACCATGTTTCATAAGGAGATAAAAAAATAACTTTTTTTATAGTATTGGAGGCCTGGGTTGGAGGGGGCGCTGTTAATTGAAATCGTGGATGGACTGACAGAATGTGATTCATGTTCAGGTTAATTTCGAGTTGATGGTAAAAATTCCCTTTAAAATTCAATGATGTAAATATTAATGAGACAATATTAATGTTATCATCATTGGTACTTTAGCCAGAACTTATACCAATCACGGATCCATTAATATAGATTAATGATTTGAAATAATGGAATTGTTAATGAAAGCTAAATCATTATTGTGTTAGGAAGAGACAATTAGATTGGCCCACCATAAAAAGGTGAACATTGTAACAAGACATAATTAAAGAAGTTAGAACTTATAAAAAGGATTTGTCTAAAGCGATGTGACTTTCAAAGACTTTCAGTTGGGGCCTGTTATATGACATTTTAGCAAAAAAAAAAAAAAAAAAAAAAAAAAAAAAAAAAAAAAAAACCTTCTGATAAAAGCTCCGGGCAATCAACTAAAGAAGAAGAGGAGTTTCAGCTTTGCTTACAGTGTGCCCTCCCCGTGCACACCAGCCGCCCCTACAAGGAGATATGACGATCAAGTGTTTTTAATGAAACAGAAATTTCGCAATGTTCTGAGAAGATAATTTGGGCAATTTCAGAGATAAGGAAGGAAGGATATCATATAGATAAGATTGATAAGCGAAGAGAACGAAAGGGATCTTTGACCTTCACCTCGTTCCCTAAATGCGCCCAGTATTTCGGTCTATCAGTACCCCTCGACCATTTGCAAAAGAGGTCATTTAGTATTGTGGTGGCCTATCGGAAACGTCCCTGCCTGGCGTTCTGCTGGACGGGAGATCGAGTCATGCTCAAATTCGATAGTTTCTTGTATTACTATTATTTTTATTGTTGTCACCTCCACCAATGGAGTTGGGAGGAGGTTATGTTTTCCCACTGTTTGTCTGTTTGTTTCCGGAGCAGATTCCTGGCACCAATTTTACTCATACAATAGTAACACTTTCAGGGATTAATTGTTATGTTAAGACGTAGAAGTGGTTCAATTTTGAAAGTCCTACACCAAAGGCCAAGGTCAAGGTCAAAAAATAAGCTGCCGTGGCGGAGGTCACAATCCAGGGATTGATTGTTATGTTGAAACGTGGACGTGATTCATTTTTAAAAGTCCTAGGTCAAAGGTCAAGATCAAGGTCGAAAAATAAGCTGCTGTGCCTGAGGTCACAATCCAGGGATTGATTGTTATATGAGACGTGGATGTGATTCAGTGTTAAAAGACCTAGGTCAAAGGTCAAGATCAAGGTCGAAAAATAAGCTGCCGTGGCGGAGGTCACAATCAGGGATTAACTGTTATGTTTAGACGTGGACGTGATTCAATGTTAAAAGTCCTAGGTCAAAGGTCAAGATCAAGGTCATGAAATAAGCTGCAGTGCCCCTCTACTTGTTATTATTATTATTATTTCTGTCATCTGTACAACATCCAAGCAGGATGAGGATGCTATTATTTTTCCCAGCATCCCAGAAGGAGAGAGAGAGAGAGAGAGAGAGAGAGAGAGAGAGAGAGAGAGGTTAAAAGGTTAATGAAATCTAATATCTATAACAAACGGTTATCTGAGAGAGCCTTATAAACAGACAGAGAAACAGAAATACGTTAAAACGAAATCGTTCCAAAAATCCAGGCACCGTCATTAGCCCGAGTGTCCTTTCAGAGCAAAAGTTATAGGTCAAACTCTACGGAGTTTTCACTCCAGTAATGAAATCCAAACATACTTCAAGGTCAAGGGTAAAAGACAGCAGTCAGCCGTATGGTACTTGTCTCTTAATTTAGGTAGAACAAACTCGAAGGGACGTGTATTTGTCTCTGAAATTTAGGTTTAAAAAAAACACAAAGAGACGTATAGGAAGTGAATGACTCCCTTGAAAATATACTGCTCACGGTGTGCGTGAAATCAGATGGTGGTAACGTGAGGGTTTTGGATTGAAGAATAAGCAGAT
>NC_090741.1:36795424-36798462 GCF_036898095.1 Palaemon carinicauda | reverse complement strand
TCGTAGACTTGGGTTCGAGTTCTGCTCTGACTCGTTAGTTCCTTTAAGTGCTGTAACTTCACGACCATGTTGAGCTAAGGTTGAGGGCTTGGGGAAGCCCTATAGGTCGACCTGCTGAGTCACCAGCAAGCCAGTACCTGACCCTCCCTTGTACTAGCTTGGGTAGAGATATTGACATCAAAGTAGAATTTGTTCATCTTATATGGGCCAATAGTGACATCAAAATAAATGTACGCATGAAACCCTTTGAAATAACCAAATGGGATTGTGGTCAAGAGCCAAGATCATTAAAATTTGATGTAAATTGCATGAAGTTACTAGCACCCAAATTTACCACCTTGCAACAGGTGACTGGCCTAATAATAATAAAATTTGTTTTACCCAGCGTAGGTCTATTTATTTAATGTACTCCCCTGCCTATATAGAAATCAATGCCAATTTCGGAATGTAAGAAAAGAAGATTTATGTCTAAAATCTGGTATAGAAATACATATTTGTTATGTCCCCATGCGCCCTTCCGAGGTGGGATTGGATAACGTCTGAGAGATCTTACCTGGACTGGTAATATGTCAGAGTCCTGGGGTAGGAAGTTCAGACATCGGGTGTTTTAAAAGGCAGATTTATTAGCGTCGTTAACTTTTTTTTCTAATTGTTAGTTGTTGAGTTATTTATACATGTTGTTAGAGAGGAGGGAAGATAGAAAGAAGAGAGGCCAAGCCATAACACCAATAATAAAAGAGATTTTTTATATTCAATTATTATTATTATTATTATTATTATGTTATTATTATTATTATTACAAGCTAAGCTATAACCCTACTGTAGTTGGAAAAGCAGGATGCTATAAGTACAAGGGCACTAACAGGGAAAATACCTAGTGAGGAAAGGAAATAAGGAAATAATAAACTACAAGGAGTGATGACAATTAAAATAAAACACGTTAAGAGCAGTAACAACCTTTAATTAGATCTTTGATACATGAACTACAAAAAACTTGAAAAGACAAGAGTAAGATAAATAAGATAAAATAATGTGCCCTTATGTACAAACGCAGGAACATTCACACACACACACAGGTCACTATAGATGGAATATTTGTTATCAAATCCTAAAACGCATCTATGAAAGAATTTCTTCAGTTAATATGGAGAACATCTGAAAGTTAGCTATCGAAGATAATTGCCTAAGGGAGCCCCTTGTTGTGAAAGGAGATCTAAAACTAAGGTTTGTTATGTCTTCTGCGAAGTGAGAGAAAACATCATCTGCTAGTTCATAAACAAATCGGTCGTAAGTCAAACGTGAAATTAATTCATAGCACAGATTGGTGATAGTGAGGAAAAACTTCAGTGTGGTGAAGTAGTTTGAAGTTGTTTGCAATAAGAATGTTCAGTATATTTCAATAGTTAGGTGTGAATGAGAGAAAATTTAGGTAAAGAGCCTGCTTAGTATAACTTAGGTAAAATTAATTGAAAGGTTTTGAAATGAGGAGATTCGATGAAGAATTGCTAAAATGGTATATTGAAATGGTTCGGTCATATGGAAAGAATTGACAACGATAAAACATTGGGGAGAGTTTATGAATCCGAATTGCTAGGAGAGAGGGAGAGGAAGAGATAGAAATGGGTTGAATTGACTGTTTTCTTCGATATTTGGACGCCACTAAGATATTGGCTGTTCTTTATAAACACTCACACACACACACACACACACACTCACATATATATATATATATAATATATATACTATATATATATACATATATATATATATAATATATATATATATATATATATATAGATATATATATATATATATTTGTGTGTGAGCGTGTGTATATATGGATATATCTAATTTCATGTATAAATATTTATACAGTATATAAATATATATAGTATGTATATACATTATATACATATATATATATATATATATATATATATATATATATATATGTATGTATTTATATATATATATATGCATATATTCAATTGTATGTATAAATTTTTATACAGTATATAAATATATATAAATGTATATGTATATATATATATATATATATATATATATATTATATATATATATACTATATATGAGACAGTTAAGAGAAGCAATTATTTTCCTCAATGGAAGAATGCTTTCAGAATAAACAACGCAACGAAGGAAATGTTCACACATGTTCAGCAACGAAGACAATTTCTTGATGAACAGAACTGACTTCGACACGAGGGTGGGGGTGTGGGGCGGGACTCTGCATCTATCAATTGCTATTGTTCCTTATTTCAAGGTTTAAAGGCCGCTCATGAATGGTTGAAGCAGCAGGACAATGCCCTAGAGACTGACCATATATCGACCAGCAATCAAGCTAGGCCAGGGAGAGTCAGGCAATGGCTACTGATCGACTCAGCGGGAAGACCAATAGACTCTCCAAAACCTCTCATCCTTACCTCACAAGGATGGTAAGGTTTCAGACACCACAAGAAACTATCGAGTTTGAGCGGGACCCGAACCCCAGTCCGGGGATCGCCATGCAGGGACGTTTCCAATAGGCCATCACAACCCTTATGTTGTTATCCTTAATTTGGAAAATACTTTTCAAGAGGAATGGTTTATAAGACTGACAGCCTTGGGTCTCTTACTCGCCCAGGCTCGAAGAAAGTCTGAAAAAACTCAAACAGAAATGATGTTATCATTATTATTATTATTAATTATTATTATTATTATTATTATTATTATGATTCTAACCAAGGAAAATATTTTCATATAATATATATATATATATATATATATATATATATATATATATTATATATTGATAAAAAAAATTATATTCCCAAACATGCTATAAATTTATCATACATCATATATATATATATATATATATATATATATATATATATATATATCTATATATATATATATATATATATATTATATATATATATATATATATATTTGATAAAAAAATTAAATTCCCAAACATGCTATACATTTATCATACATCGTTTTAATGCTATCATCCAAAAGTATCTTTGATAAAT
>NC_090741.1:36790424-36792924 GCF_036898095.1 Palaemon carinicauda | reverse complement strand
TTTCCCCATATCCTACCATAGCCCGTCTCAAGGTTCGGATACTGTCAAATTTTCACCATATCCTACCCTACCCCGTCTCAAGATTCGGATACTGTCAAACTTTCCCCATATCCTACCATAGCCCGTCTCAAGGTTCGGATACTGTCAAATTTTCACCATATCCTACCCTACCCCGTCTCAAGATTCGGATACTGTCAAACTTTCCCCATATCCTACCATAGCCCGTCTCAAGGTTCGGATACTGTCAAATTTTCACCATATCCTACCCTACCCCGTCGCAAGATTCGGATACTGTCAAACTTTCACCATATCCTACCATAGCCCGTCTCAAGGTTCGGATACTGTCAAATTTTCACCATATCCTACCCTACCCCGTCGCAAGATTCGGATACTGTCAAACTTTCACCATATCCTACCATAGCCCGTCTCAAGGTTCGGATACTGTCAAATTTTCACCATATCCTACCCTACCCCGTCGCAAGATTCGGATACTGTCAAACTTTCACCATATCCTACCATAGCCCGTCTCAAGGTTCGGATACTGTCAAATTTTCACCATATCCTACCCTACCCCCGTCTCAAGATTCGGATACTGTCAAACTTTCACCATATCCTACCATAGCCCGTCTCAAGGTTCGGATACTGTCAAATTTTCACCATATCCTACCCTACCCCGTCGCAAGATTCGGATACTGTCAAACTTTCACCATATCCTACCATAGCCCGTCTCAAGATTCAGTTACTGTCAAATTTCCACCATATCCTACCATACTCCGCCCCAAGATTCGGATACTGTCAAATTTCCACCATATCCTACCATACCCCGCCCCAAGATTCGAATACTGCCAAATTTTCACCATATCCTACCATACCCCGCCTTAACATTCGGATACTGTTAAATTTTTACCATATCTTACCATATCCTATCTCAATATTCGGATACGGTTTAACCATAACCATCAAGAATAAAGTAAAGCTATGGCACTAAACTCACACCACCCCCCTCCCCCCCCCCCCCCATAACTGTTAAAGCTATAACCACGTCAGGTTGCCAGAAAACTTCAAATCAATCAATAAAAAATGGACCTCGGAAATATGTAGGCCTAGAAATAACCCTTCCCCTAACCTCGCAACAGGAAGAGAGCCAATCCAATGATCTACAGAAAATCGACCCACCCAGGTCGACTACTGCTTATGGTCGAGCGATCGACCTGGCCCGGCTCGATTCCCTAATTACCTAAATCCGAATTGATCTTTCTGAAGCTCCTGTGGTGCCATCTCTATCTCCAGGGAATTCTTGTGAGAGAAGGCTAGGAATTCGAATGCAATTTAGTCGTACCTTCTATATGTATATCTAATCAAATTATATGTATATATATACATATATATGTATATATATATTTATATATATACATATATAAATGTACACTGCACATATGTAGTATAATATATATATATATATATATATATATATATATATATATATATAAGTATATATATATATATATGTATATATATACAAAATATGTATTTATATATATACATACATATATATACAATATACAGTGTATATATACAGTATATATATATATATGTATACAGATTATATATATATATATATTATATATATATATATATATATACACAGTATATATACTATATATATATATATATAATATATATATACATATATATATACTGTATATATATATGTATGTATATGTATACATAATATATATATATTATATATATATAATATATATATATATATATATATATACAGTATATACCGCACTAGGTGGTATATCTTAGCAATCCATGTTTGCCAACGGTTATGCTCGTATAGGCGGATGAGCAACTTGATGGAGTAATGAGAGCTTTGAGTGTGGAGGAAAATGGCCCCCTGAATCTCGATGAAGTCACTGGCAGCATGGTGACAGATTGGGTTTAAGGCGATGGACAAACTGTTTCTTCGGCTTTTACTCCCGATGCCTGGCAGTTCATCTTACTGGTATTGGTATGGACCAGCAGGGGTCACTTGCCTTAGTTAGATAGGCACTGGGCATCACAAAGGAACTGGCTAGCCAATGAATCCTCTATGGATTTAGTTAGTCATAGATAGGGAAGATGAAAGTATGGCCCCTAGTCCCGGGCGTATCTGGGTGCTAAGAATCTCCCGGTTTATGAATACTAAAGAAATATTGAAAATAGGTCATTGGAATGTTAGAACCATGAATCAGATTAGGAAGTAACAGCAAGTGGAGAGTAGATTTATGAAATATAGTTTGGATATCTTTGCCCTAAGTGAAACACGTTATAAGGGGATTGGTAAGCAAACTTTAGGCCGAGGCAATATAATTTATCTACTCAGGAAGATCAGATGAAGTTGGAAGGGAAGGGGTAGGAATGATGATAACACCAAGAGCAGAAAAGGCATTAACCGAGTGGAGAGCTGTAAATAGTAGATTACTACTTGCAAAGTTCAAATCAAAGCAGTGCA
>NC_090741.1:36760424-36785424 GCF_036898095.1 Palaemon carinicauda | reverse complement strand
ATGTATGTGGCCTAAGTATAAATAAAATTTTAAATTCTATTAATAACAGATATTTATCTCATAATCTATTTATTGTTTTTTCCATTATATTTGTCACACACACACACACACACACACACACACACACATATATATATATATATATATATATATATATATATATATATATATATAGCATCAATATAAGTATTTTTTCTTAGCGAATTTGAAATCGGGCCAACTCTATAAGGGTCGGCCTTGACTCATTGGGCTGGTTAATCAATAATAATAATAATAATAATGATAATAATAATAATAATAATAATAATAATAATAATAATAATAATAATAATAATAATTATAATGAAATTACCTTCACCTAATGAATAGCTGGAAATGGAAAGGAAATTGAATGTATGGATTTGGTCCACACGATCCAGTGCTGTGGCCGGGAAGACCATTCAGAGCCATGGTATAACTTGTTGGGGAGGGGGGAGATCCATGCAGGGCAAGTCCCAAGAATTTGGACGGCCAAATGGAAGAAATATGTTCAACGAGAGGTGCACTCAGTATAGCACAAACCTCCGCCACAGCAGCTTATTCTTTGGCCTGTGACCTTGACCTTTGACCTTAACATGTATATAAAGGCGTGGGTTTTCATATACTCAAATCTGAACCAAGTTTGAAGTGTCTGTGACAACGATGTCCAAACCTATGGCTGATTACGTGAATTGGACATTTTGCCTAACCGTGACCTTGGCCTTTAAGCTTGACCTTCCAAAATTTAATCATTTCCATCTTTTTACACAATAGTTAGTCCCTGTAAATTTCATTACTCTACGATTAAAATTTTGGCCAGGAAGCTGTTCGCAAACAAACACAAACACAAACAAACACCTAAACAAACAGAGGGTAAAACACAACCTCCTTCCAACTTCGGTGACTGAGGTAATAAACTCCCTATAATAAAATCGTGTAATTTTTATTAGTAGCAAAGCTTTCTTTGTAGTCCAGTCACTTGCAGAGTAAAGCATCGGAGAATGGAATCCTGATATTTGAGAGGAAAGAAAACAGATAAGAGAGATCAAGAAATAAGCCTCTTTTAAACTTCAAGAAACGAAAGACTTGGTATTAAAGCAGTTTTAACAACGTGGCGCGTCACTAAATCACGGATGTTGGTGCCCTGGAAAATAAGTAGCACGCACTAATTCGTTATGACTGGCACCAATTGGACAAATGCAAGTTGAAAGCAAATTTTTTTTTCTTTTTTTTTTTTTTTTTTTTTTTTTTACAGGTGGACCGATGAACATTTAGTATTTTTTTCACCGTTATACAAAGTTCCAAATTTCCAAGCTACATCTCAAAAAATTGATATTGAAACTCAGTCAAATACTGGCAGATAAACGCAGTTATACAACACCCACCCCAACCCTTTTGACCAGTCTCCAAATGCATACTTTGCCAATACCAGCCTTCCTCCATGGCCAAAATAAACAATAAACTATTAGAAGCAAGATAAAAAAAACACACATTTGTGCAAAGAAACACGGTCAAGCTAACTATCTCAGACGAGAAATCACAGCTGATGAGGAGGAAGAGTTTCAATCTCTCCAGTAATCCCTGGAATTTGGAACGCCATCTATCGGCACCACGAGAAGTTAAATTCTGCGGCCATCCTAGGCATGCGAGTTGCACTTCCTTCAAAGAGTTGTGTAATCACATCTTCTCGGAATTGCCATTCCGATTATTTGGCACGGGGAGGGAAATGGCTTGATTCAATCGTATTTATTTATTTATACCAAGATTTAAAGGGGGTAGTCTGAAGATATCTGAGACAAAATGGATTTTAAGGCTTTTGTGGGAACGAGAATGACTAGGATTTATTCCCGATTCAGTCTACTGTAAGTCTTTCGTGTCATTCTTTTTTTTTTCTTTACATACGAGAGGTCCTTAAGTCTATCAGACCTGTATTTTTTTATGAAAATGGTACCTTTTAATTACTGGTCCCTATTGCCCATTCCTGCCAACACTCCCAAAACAGGAAAACCCAAAATCAACACTCATACTAAAAAAAAAAAAAGAAAGTGAGACATTACTACAGCTAGAGGGTTATTGGGTCCATTAACTGACCAGATCCCTCTCTCTGGTTACTGCTCATTTTGTTTTTGCCTACGCATACACCGAATAGTCTGGCCTATTCTTTTCACATTCTCCTTTGTCCTCATACACCTGACAACATTGGGAATACCAGACATTTTTCAGTACACAAGGGGTTAACTATAGCAATGTCATCGTTCAATGGCTACTTCCCTCTTGCTAAGGGTAAAAGAGACTCTTTAGCTCTGGTAAGCAGCTCTTCTAGGAAAAGGACACTTCAAAATCAAACCTTTGTTCTCTAGTCTTGGGTAGTGCCATAGCCTCTGTACCATGGCCTTCCACTCTCTTGGATTAGAGTTCTCTTGCTTTTGGGGTACACTTGGGCACGCTATTCTATCTTATTTCTCTTCCTCTTGTTTGTTTGGAAGGTTTTATAGTTTGTATAAAAGATATAATTTAATGATGTTACTGTTCCTAAAATATTATATTTTTATTATCTATTACTTCTCTTGTAACTTATCTATTTCCTTATTTCCTTTCCTCACTGGGCTATTTTTCCCTGTTGGAGCCCTTGGGCTTATGGCATCTTACTTTTCCAACAAGATAATAATAATAATAATAATAATAATAATAATAATAATAATAATAATAATAATAATAATAATTCCCCTCTCAAAATTGATCGTTTTATAAGTAGGCAGAGGAAAGATAGGATACTCCGAGGTTCTGCATGGTAGGCATATATAATTAATGTGTGAGATAAGCGATAAGAGAATCGTTTAAATATAAAATTAAAACAATTTAGATAACGTTAAAGAAAGACATAAACAATATCTCTGGCAAATGGATTTATTTGCAAGATTCAAATGGCAGAGGACCAAGATTTTTTGGCATAATTTCATACTTTTTTTTATTGTTTTTTTATAGCTCATTTCTCTAAATTCCAACTTTTTTCTTTTCTGTTTTTACATTAACATTTTTAGTGTCTTATGACTAAATCCAAATACTTTAATTATTATTATTATTATTATTATTATTATTATTATTATTATTATTATTATTATTATTATTATTATTATTATTATTATTATTATTAATACAACCCTAGTTGGAAAAGCACCATGCTATAAGCTCAAGGACTTCAACAGGGAAAAAATAGACTATTGAGGAATGGAAACAAAGATATAAGTAAACTACAAGAGAAATAGTCTAATGAACAATTAATACTACATATTTTAAGAACAGTAACAAAATTAAATCAGATATTTTATACATAAACTATACAAAGAAAAGTACTTTACCCTGTTCAACATAAAAAATTTCGCTTGCCCTAAGTAGGGCAACGCAACTCTTTATTAAGATGTATTGGGGAGAGCGTCAGTTTGTTTTGAACAATAAGACCTTTTTAGTTCGGGAAAATTGTGCAATTTAAGCATAATTTTGTCTATATGAATTTTATTACGAAAAAGGATTAATCTTCGCATGTTGTGAAGTAAAAATGGCTCCAGAATATATTTCATCATACATTACAATGTATTCGTGACAGGGTTTTTAACATCCTCAAGACATTTCGCTTAGTAGCAAGAGTTTTCTTCTTCCAAAAAGAATTCATTGCGATTTGACTGTGTTCTCTTGCTTGAGGCTACACTCGGGTAAACTATTATATCTATTTTCTCTTCTTCTTGCCTTAATCATTTATAGTTTATAGATTGAAGGTCCATTTTAATGTTGTTACTGCTCTTGAAATATGTTATTTCAATCATTCATTACTTCTCCTGTAGTTTATATTTTTTTTACTTGTTTTTTTTTCCTCACTGGGCTATTTTTGCCTGTTGGAGCCCTTGGTGTTATAGCATCTTGCTTTTCCAACTAGGGTTGTAGCTTAGCTTGTAATAATAATAATAATAATAATAATAATAATAATAATAAAAATAATAATAATAATAATATATCATCATACATTAATACAATGGAGAATTCAACAAAATATTGAAATGTTGACAAACAAACTTCTTCCCTCGTGATCATTTTTAAATCCCGAAGAGCCTATAAAGAATCCAAAAGAACATTGTTCATCAGTAAACATGACTGCAAAGTAACGATGAAAGTTTCACTCCTATGACATTGCAATTTATGAAGACAATAACTCCTCTTCTCACACACAAACAAAAACTTCCATAAGCACGTCAGAACTTCAGTCCAAGTAATACAACAATAAGTAAGAATTTGCAGAAGTTCGGTTCTCTCCAGCAACAAGACCGAGTTTGGGGAGATGCGTTAGCCATTCTTTTTCGTGCAAAAAAAAAAAAAAATAAAATAAAAAATAAAACATTAAAAAGTTTTGTGCTGGAAAGTCAAGGCAGTCAAACACTTGTTCCTTTAAAGGAAAAAAAGAGGGTACTTTTGAGAATTGCATGAAGTTCCTTTAAGTTAGCATAAATCCAGCAGTTTTCAATGGATTGGTATAAAAATCAAGGGAGTCAAACATTTATTCCATTACTAGAAAAAATAGGGCAAATTTTAGAATTGCAAGAAATTCCTTTACCTTAGCATAAATCCAAGATCCAGTTGTCTTCGGTGGATTGGGGTAAAGTTTTACAGCAGGGAGGAAGACTGAATCTCATTTAAGTAAAATATTAATGAACCTTCCAAAGAGATAAAATTGGTTATTGCGGACCTGCTAGTCAGTCGAAAAGGGATACAAAATGGTCCCGGTAGATGATTCTCCTTCAGAAGTCCCAAAGGGGTCAATGACCTTAGATGTCACAATGCCAGATAACGCCTAATCAATCAATCAATGAGAACACCCGAAAAGTAATTGGAACAATCGCGTAAACCTCAGTGGAATGAGTACTGTCTTGGGAGGTGGGCATTAAGGCTTTCAAGAGGAAACTGAAGACTTTCTTATTTCATGAGTCTTTTGACAGTGACGATTTAACAATAAATGAACAATATATGATATGAAATGTTGAATACTCTGAACAAACATGGTAAAACGACAGTGGAGGTCCTGTAGAGAGTGGGGTTCCCCTGATGTATGGGACCGGAAAAGCAGCCATCAAAGTAAAGTAAGTAAACAATCCAATGAAATGGATAGAATTTAAAAGCTTTACCTTGAGATAAACAACATTTAAACCTCCCTTGAAATAGGCAGCGAATAAAGCTTCTCTTTAATGTGGCTACTTTCATCTTGGTAAGGGTAGAACGTTGAAGAGACTCTTTAGCTATGGTAAGCAGCTCTTCAAGAACATTCCAAAATCAAACCATTGTTCTCCAGTCTTGGGTAGTACCATAACCTCTGTACTATCGTCTTCCACTGTCATGGGTTAGAATTCTCTTGCTTGAGGGTACACTCGGGCATGCTATTCCATTTCATTTCTCTTTCTCTTGTTTTTATAGTTTATATATGAAAGCTTGAGTTAATGTATTTACTGTTCTTAAAATATTTATTTTGATTGCTAATTACTTCTCTTGTAGTGTAATAAGTTCATTGTTTCCTTTCTTCAATGGGCTATTTTGTCCTGCTGGAACCCTTGGGCTTATAGCATCTTGCTTTTCCAGCTACGGTTGTAGCTTAGCTTGCAATAATAATAATAATATTAATAATAATAATAATAATAATAATAATAATAACTACAATAATAATAATAATAATAATAATAATAATAATAATAATAATAATAATAATAATGTGGCCAACGGACGCTTACATATAACACAATATCTGGTTACCTTGGTAAAGCCTTTATACACAAATTTCATAGTCATTGAAATATCGAACTAGTGAGGTACACTATTCAGAACCATAACTAATTTATTACTCGATTGTCTGAAATATCCAGTAAGTAAAAATTTGGGTACATTTCCATAAATATCAAATTGTTTTACTTTTAGACCGATGTGGTAACGTCCCTGACTGGTGAACGCCAGGCTGGGGTTCGAGTCCTGCTCAAACTAGTTAGTTTTTTGGGCGCTGCAACGTCACCATCCTTGTGAGATAAGGATGGGGGATTTGGGGGAGCTTATAGGTCTATCTGCTGAGTCAGTCTCTAGGCCATTGTCCTGCTCGATAGGGCAATGTCACTGTCTCTGGCCTCTGGTATTCGTGAGCGGCCTTTAACCTTTAAACTGGAGATGCCGAACTAACGTCATCTTTAAATCTATTCCTAATGCAAAGATAGGTTATATAACTGGTTTTATGCACTGCATATCAAGGCGAAGTGTGCAGTGTTATTGATCTGAAGACTTCAAGCGAGGTCCTGCTTTTATAGCTCTCTAGAGTCTAGACTCTAGACTCTAGAGCAGGGATGGGGAACCTTCTTTTTTTCGGATGAAGGCCATCTAACAATTCTTCATTTGTCATTGAGGCTGCATAGAATTATTATTATTATTATTATTATTATTATTATTATTATTATTATTATTATTATTATTATTATTATTATTATTATCAGAATAATAATAATAATAATAACAATAATAATAATAATAATAATAATAATAATAATAATAATAATTCTTGGTTTATTTCACCCTCCGAGCAATTTATTATTATTACTATTATTATTATTATCATTATTACTAACCAAGCTACAACCCTAGTTGGAAAAGCAGGATGCTATAAGCCCAAGGGCTTCAATAGGGAAAAATAGCCTAGCGAGGAAAGGAAATAAGGAAATGAATAAACGATATGAGCAGGTATGAACAATTAACATAAAATATCTTTAAAATTTACTAGTAATATATTGAAAGAATGAGAGGTTTACAAAAGTTCAAAGAATTGCATTTTCTCAGATACTAAGTAAGTACTTTTTATACAAGTAATCAGTAAAGGAATTATATTGGCAGCCATATTCTCAATGATTTCATTCAAGTTTGTAAGTAGTTTTCGAACAAATGGGTAAATGAATATTTTAGAAAGCATGCACTTTTCAAATACTTTTTTGGGGTCGAGCCATGTCGTCCTGATGGAAGGTTCCTAATAGTAGCTTCCTAGGGGATATATGCACTACAGTGATATTCCCAGAGAATTTTACCTTTAGGTCTCCAGAATTCTAGCTCCTGGCGTGAATATCCTTAAATTTTCTCTCAAAGATATCGCATAATATCAGGGGACGTATTCTTGACACGCCACATAGCAATCTGCGCCCCGAATAGCGTTTACGCTTCGAGGGGGAAAGTGGCAGAATTAGAAGGGGAGCCGTATCAAGGTTACCCTAGTTCCCATACTACTATTGAGTATCACAACAGCGCCATATCCAAGATGGCACACATTCTTAATTCTGTAGCAATTTCACACGGTGGTGTTCCCTGTTGATCTGACCTTTTCGATCGGTTTTCAAGGATTATTATGCAATCTCCAGCTTCTTTCGCCTCTGGAAAGTTGAGTATTGATTCTTTACAATGTGTGTATTTTAGCTCCTGTCTTACAGTGAACTTAGAGTAATTTATTATGATTAGGAGCTAGGCCTGTTACCGGAGGTGCCATGGGCGCTGTCATTCATTAGGCATGTGTTATTTAGTTAGTCGAACGACATTATCGGTTAAAATAGCATTAATAATTTAATTATGAAAGCTATTTAGGCAATTCATACTTGTAAAGATATTTATATGCATAATTTTCCTTTTTCTATGTCGTTCGTGTAAGTCAGAGTTTCGGTGATTTAGGTAACCGAGATCTCGTCTTGCCTAGGTAACCCAACCTAGGCGATATAGTATACTTTTGACATTTCCTCGGTTACCCTCGTGTATTGGTTTATCAATTCAGCGGAGATTGATATCTCCTAGAATTATTATATAACCGATACTCGTCTCTAGTAGAGATTTAAGGGTAATCTCTCTTTCCCTCTGAGTGTAGCCTTAGGCTACAACCCTAGTGGGTCGTGCCTCGAGTTTTCATTCAGGCATGACTAGCCTAAGGCTTTCTGTCTCTTCCCTTAACCGCAGATAGCAGGTTTTGGGATTCGGTCAGAACCTCAGAGTATTTAGTCTTGTGCCGACAGTCAGCCGGCAGGGTGAATAGTCATTCCCCTGCCGGCTAGGCTGCCGACATAGGAGGCTAGCCCTCCCTAGGCTGCACCTGAGATGGTTGTATGATGCCATCACCTTCTCCCTGTGGTCTAGTAGACTAATCCTGTGCTCGCAGACCCTAGGCTGAAGAGTAGTATTCTTCTGAGGCCTAGGATGGCGCCGGCGATGGAACTCTGTTTCTCCCTTGTTGAGAGGAGGCGGCACTGCTGCCGTCCCCTTAACTGTATTGGCAGACCCTAGGTTAGAGAATAGAATTCTCCTGCCGCCTAGGATGGCGCCGATACTGAAACAGAGTTTCTTAAGGGTGTGTAGTACCGGCAACTTGCCGGCTCCTTCCACACCTCATACAGGACCCTTTTCCCTCCCCCTCTGTTCTTTTGTGATGGCCGAGCCATTGCCTTTTTTTGAGCCGTCGTCCTGCAACCTCACTGTTGCCGGTGGATTGTGGGGGCCGGCCAGACTCCTACTCTACAGCTGTTGTCCGGCTGCCAGCGGCTATGCCAGCGGCTGGCAGCCATGACAACTGCCAGCAGCCATGCTGGCTGCCGGCGGTCATGTTTTATACAAACTGTCGGCGGCTATGACGGCTGCTGGCGGCTATGCAAGCTGCTGGCGGCTATGCAAGCTGCTGGTAGCCATGTCATCTGTCAGCAGCCATGACGGCTGCCAGTGGTGGCGGCTGCTGGCAGCCATGATGGCTGTTGGTGGGAAGTCCCTTCTATCACCAAGGTTCTTCAGTCCTCCCTTGGACTGCTGGCTACAAGCTCTGTTGCCGGGGTATTAGCCTGGCCGGCTGTAGGCCAGCCAGACCAGCACAGATAGGTGCTGACTCAGCCGGCAGTATACCGACTGTACCAGTGCTGCCGGGTGCTAGCCTGCCGGCTATATGCCGACCGGACCTTGTCAGCGATGGTACTTGTGGCTGGATGGAAGCCTGAATGTTACATTCTCCCCTTCCATTTGACCCTTCTTTCTGGAGAAAGGCAGTAAATTAGACATTTACATCCTTAATTGGTGTATACATACACACTAATAAGGCAGCCTTCACTCTATGCTGTCTCTCTCTCTCTCTTTTAGCTAGCATGCTGGCTGCGCTGACAGGGACTAGCTATGCCGGCTATATGCCGGCTGAATTACAGTATATGTTTATACAGGTAGTCAGTATATTTGCAGTATAGGATATACTGCAGATAGAAAAACTATTGTATATATTATACTAATAGTTATTTTCCAATATATCTTGGGTATCCTTGCCCGGGTGTTTGCTGAGACCACTCCTATATTGAAAGAATAGAATTTCTTCAATATTCTGATTAGAAATCAGTTTTCATATTACCCTACAATATTAAATAATTTAAAGGACTGTGGTATTACACTTCTAACCCCAAAAGGTTAGAACCCTTATCCTTGAGTTTCCCTAATCAGGAAACTCTATGATTTTAATATTGTAAGGGAGGTCACAGAAAATGGGCTGGGTAGGATACACAAATATATGTCTTTTATATTTCCTAGTCCATTCGGCGTCATGCCAGCTGGACCGTGCCGTCAGATGCTTGCCACAATGGCAACACACTGGCTGAACTACATTACATATAATTATACAGTAGTCAGTATTTTGCAATATAGTATATACTGCAAACAGAAAACTATAGTATGATTATACAGTAGTTAGTTTCTAACATATTTTGAGTACCCTTGTGTGGGCTTTTGCTGGGACCGTTCCTATATTGAAAGAATAGAATTCCTTCAATACTCTGATTAGAAATCAGTCATCCTTACCCCACAGTGTTAAAGAATAAAAAGGGGCAGTGACTTGTACACTTCTCTACTCCTAGGGGTTAGAACAATTTCGTTAGAGTTCCTTGATAAAGGAATCTCCTTAAAGTTAATACTGAGGGAGGTAACAGCATTTGCTTGCAGGAGATACACAAGTATGTGTCTCCCAGTATCCCTTTCTATCTTACTATCCTAAGCTATTTTAGTTAAAAGATGACTTTTACATATTGCTTATCAGTGATATAATCAATTGTATACTCATTCTGCTTTCCTTTCTTTACAGGAGAAACCAGATGACATGTGTTGCAGTCTTCTGCAATATCAAGAGTAAGTACTTTTATGGTCATAATACATGCAGGTTTCATGCCCCCTGCAATATTATTTCCGAATCCCTGCATTATTGGAACCCTCGGGTTTACAATGTATGTCGGACCTTAATGTCCGAGGGTTTCGAGAATCCCAAGTTGCTGGAGTCTAGGGATGCAGCTCGTAACAAACTACGTAACTGGGTGAGAGGTTTCCAGAAAATCTCTCCGGGACCATACCTACCTAATGATAGGATGTGTAACCTACTATTCCCGAAAGCAAATAAGGAAATAGTGGTGCCCCAGGCACGATTCACACCTCCCTGCGGCCAGATAGCCCTTGGGACGGAGGGCAGGAAGCCCCCATGGGAAGAGGTGGATAATGTCGTGTTGGAATTGCTTCCATCTGTGCCGTCTCTAGAGCCATTAACATCGACATCTTCACCCTCTACCCTTCTATTAGACGAAATGGACCAATTATTGGCCCATATGAAAGGTCTAATAGAAAACTTTCACAAACAAGACGAAAAGGAGGAAGCGAAATGCAAGATAGAGATCTGTGAAGCTCCACTTGTCGCTCCCCAAGGGTCATACAAATGACCCAGAGACCAAGACCTTCCGACGTTCTCCAAAACCAATCCCTGGAGGTTTGCGGAGCTTATGCCAATTTTAAACGGCAAACTCTACATCTCGGAGAAGATGGGTGCTGTTCCTTTGGACGAAATCCAGTTTTGGCGAAGCTTTGACGCTTTCCCTAATTGCTTTACTCGACTGTGACATGAACCAACGTTCAGAAAATAAACGGAACTGAAGGATTTCATGATTCTTGACCATGATAAGGCACAGGCTATCTTGTCAAGTAGTCTGAGAAAGGCGGGTTACTCGGTGTCGAAAGTATTCACACTAAGTAACAGACACCCTTCCTTTCTTGCTCCTCCTTCAACATCATTCCCCTTCACATGGAAGGCATTTAAATCTGTTGCCAAGGCAGTGGAGGCAGGTAGACCATGTCCTGCACTCGAGGAGTGCAAGCCTCTGTCACTAGTCTTTCCCAGGCAGGAGAAGGATTGGAAGGAAGTCCACTTAACCTTTTCAGTAGGAAGACTAAACGTGGATGTCACTAGATGACAGTTTAACGAGAATCTCCCTAAACTATCAGAGTTCTTTTTGGGTAAGGAACAAGAGACAAAGGAGAGACTTGCAACCTCCCTATCCCTACAGAACTGCAAAGAGTTGTGTTCAGCCCACCAAACTACCCCAGACATGCTCATGGTCTTGGCCAAAATGCATATGGCCACCTTAGTAAAAGACCTTTATGCCTTTATGAAGGCTAGGAGAGCATGTAGGGAGTTTGTGTTCGCTGCCGCAGCAGTGAAACACGAAACTAGGAAGTTGATATCTTCCAACATCTGGGGTAGAGACCTCTTTCCAAACGAGGTAGTTAGAAAGGTGATTAAGAAGGCCGCCATTGAGAACATAGGACTTCTCCAAAAGTGGGGCATCTTTTCAAAGAGAAAATCTTCCACGGCTGTGGGTCCCCAACCTAAAAGGAAGACGGAAAAGTCTAGAAATGATCTTTGGGCTGTTCAACAACATTCCACAGTTGCAATGACGCTTCTGGTAGGAGGGAGGTTCCTTCAGGATCGCTGGACCTTCGATCCTTGGGTCCAAGGCCTAATCAAGATGGGACTAGGATGGGAAACAGACATGCCTCCACCATCATTTCCTCAACTCTTCCTACACTCCAAAACCCTCCTGGAAGAGTATACCTGAGAGCTCTAGAGCATACAGGCGGTAAGGAAAGTATAGTCCATCGAATTCCAGGGAAGGCTGTTTGGTGTTCACGAGAAGGACTCAAGAAAACTCAGAGTCATTCTGGACTTGTCGCCACTCAACAAGGTCAAATAATACAGCAAGTTCAGAATGTTAATCCTTCTGAACACAAGGACCTTGTTTCAAAAAGGGGTGTCCGCAGTCTTATCAGACCTGAAAGATGTCTATTGGCAACTTCCAGTCAGTCACCCCCTCCCCTCCTACCTAGGATTCAAGAAAGATACTTGTCGGACTAAAGACAGTCCTAAGTATCTTCACAGGATTGGCAGACACAGTCACGCAAAAACCAAGCCTAGAAATGGTTCAGGCAACAATGTACCTGGACGAAAGGCTGGGGTGGGCAGCACCCAAAGTGGCTGGTCTATGAGTATCCAAGGAAGTGATCCGGTTCCCGGAACATCGGGGATGCAAGATAAGCTTAAAGAAGTCTCGATTCTCTCCAGCTCAAAGGCTTCAATGGTTAAAAAACCATTGAAACCTGTGGTCACACCAACTCTCCTTTCCCTTGGGGATGTAAAAGGAGATTGCAGGGTCGGTCAAGAGACTATGGTAATCAATCAGGATTCCAAGACGCTAACAGGGAGGAGTTCTGAACTCTCTCCAGTTCGCAATAGTGACAGACCCAGTGCTAAGAGCATAGCTGAAAGATGCGTTAAGAGTCTGGAGAAGATACGCATCAAACGCTCGAAGAGATCTAAAAAGATCGATATCAGTCTTTCCTTAACCGCTTCCCTAACAATGGTCAAAGGCCAAAAGTCCCAAGACCATGTTGGTCCTGTCAGGGGTGGGGAAACTCTCTCCACACAGATCAGACCTCCTCAGGCTGATCTGGGACATCGAAGCGATAATGAGACGTCGGAACCAACAAGGCTAGAGAGCGTCTCATACAGTCTAAGTGACGTTAACCATCCCTTACCTAAAGGGATGGCACCTATCAGCAGTTCACGTACAATCGATCCGCAATGTGACAGCAGATGCTCTACTCGGACTCAAGCGGATAGAGTTAGAATGGTCCACGGACGCAGACCTATTCTCTCCCAGATGGGAACAAGTCCCCGAGCTGCAGATCGACTTCTTCGTTACGAGCGTCATCAAGAAACTACCCCGATATGTAGCCCTATACGAGGATCCTCTAGTGGAGATAACAGACATCATGTCTCTAGTATAGAAGGGATGGACTCAGGAATTCCTGTTCATCCCATCCAATCTCCTGCTGAAGGTCCTCAACATGCTGAGATCCTTTCAGGGAGGAGTGGCTCTGTGTTGGCTCCCAAGTAGCCCAAGAGCAATCTGTTCCCTTTAGTGAAGGAACTGAAGCTGAGGCTGGCCCTAGTTCTGAACCCAGGACTATCTCAGAAGGTTCAGAAGTTAATTGCCTTTGATTTATCACAGAGAGCCCAAACCCTTCATTTCATGATTTTCCTGCCCTACCGGTTAGGAAAAGATTTGGGATCTCAGAAGGCAATAGTTAGTGAAATAGTGGCCCTATCTAGAGATGAGGACCACATTCAGTTCACAGAAGCGGGAGAACTGAATCTCTTTCCTGATCCAACCTTTCTCGCTAAGAACGAGCTACCCACTAAGAGGTGGGGTCCCTGGAGACTCTGCCCTCTGAAGGAAGATGTCTCTCTATGACCTGTAGAGTGTCTAAAGGTCTATCTTCGTAGAACTTCAGACTTCAGGGGAGGACAGATCTTTAAAGGAGAAACCTCTGGATCAAACTTATCCCTAAAACAACTGAGGGTGAAGCTCACCTACTTTATTCGCAGAGCAGATCTTGACAGTACTCCCGCAGGTCATGATCCGAGAAAAATTGCTTCATCACTGAACTTTTTTCAATATATGGACTTTGAGCGTCTTTGCTCATATACTGGATGGAAATCATCCAGGGTATTCTACAAACACTATGCTAGGTAGGTCCATGAACTGAAGCATTATGTGGTGGTGGCAGGTAGTGTATTAAAACCTATCGTCTAATTATGCGATGAACAGTTAATTGATTGGGACTGTCAATTAAAGGGAGAGGGTGTCAGCACTTTTAGTGTGATCCCCTTTTAAATGAGTGTTACCATGGTGACACTAACTCTGTTCAAAGTCTCAGGTTGGAATTTTACAGATAGCACTAGTGCCTACGTACACAGTGTTGATAGAATATAAAAGGTACAGAAATTATAAAGAGAAATTTTATTAAAAACTTTTCTTAAGTCTGAGAGTGGCACTCATCATTTCTTCCCTTTCAAATAGGAAAACTAATTTCTGTATATGTTGCAGGTATAATTCCTTTACCATGTTACATTCATTTTACTTGTTAATTCATTTAGTCATTTATTAGAAATAAATGTCTATTAGAATGTAATTGTGTCCTAATTCGCCCTACAATTACATGTTTAAGATGCCAGAGTTCTTTGACTTACTCATGTAAGTATACTTCATATCATTGTATGCTTGCAAACAATGGATATAATGGACACTAATATTGGTTCGGCAATATATACAAACCATGAGACTGTTTGTATACTCAGTGTATACTTATGTTTGTTCATACAATATATGCTAACCTTGAGGCCCCTTTTCTACCGTCTAGAATGACTCTTCCCTGTAGGGGGCAGGAAGCGCTAACATCGTTCATGATTAGTTATGATGACGGATAACGGTAACGTCATTTCTCTCAAATGGTCCAGATGACCATAGAAATATTGTCCCAAGGTTAAGACACTGATAAAAATCCACAGATACATTAATGCTCTGGTATGCTTCCATCAGGACGACATGGCTTGAGCCCAAAAACACAGATTTTGAACGAAGCGGAAAATCTATTTTTGGGTGAGATAGCCATGTCGTCCTGATGGACCCACCCTTCTTTTATCCTCCCAAAACTACTGTATCTGTAGCACCATGCTCAATGCTACAAGGAATGTCCGCCATCTTGGATATGGCGCTGTTGTGATACTCAATAGTAGTATGGGAAGTAGGGTAACCTTAATATGGCTCCCCTTCTAATTCTGCCACTTTCCCCCTCGAAGCGTAAACGCTATTTAGGGCGCAGATTGCTATGTGGCGTGTCAAGAATACGTCCCCCTGATATTATGCAATATCCTTGAGAGAAAATTTAAGGATATTCGCGCCAGGAGTTAGAATTCTGGAGACCTAAAGGTAAAATTCTCTGGGAATATCACTGTAGTACATATATCCCTTAGGAAGGTACTATTAGGAACCTTCCATCAGGACGACATGGCTATCTCACCCAAAAATAGTTTTTTCGCTTCACTCAAAATCCGTTTATTTAAGTAGGTTTCTTTGTATTAAAAGGATAAGTAAAGTAGTAGTAATCTTATAGAGAAGATAGTTTATAAACATCAAGAATATAACGTTTTCAAATATTGGAATTCGGCAAGTAGATACTTTTTACGCAATCACATCACATAAACATGCAAAAAAAAAATGTCTATGAAAAGACAATGTTAGTTATTTTCATTAAAAAAATCAATTATTTATTTTCTTGAAACATTTAATAAATCCTTAGTGTTTAGCCATCAGAGCTGAAACACTATCAGTGCATACACTTATCATATAAGGAAGTAAAATTTAGTCCTTTTTTGTGACACTGTTCTTTGAAGTTCTTAAAGCTGCCTAAAACAAGCTGTTCTTCATACAATTTAGAACTAGAAAAAACACTCTGAGAGTGCAGAACTCCGCCACGGCAGCTTATTTCTCGAAACCAGCTTGCCTTTGCCAAAATCATTTTAAACCGTAGGTGTATTTGAAGTCTGTGTGACAACCATGTGCGAACTTGGGGTTAAGGTTAGGGTTAATTCGGTCGACCTTTTGTTCAACCTTAACCTTGACCTTTGACCTAGGACTTTCAAAATTGAATCACTTCCACGTCTCAACATAAAAACTAATCGCTGAAAGTTTCATTACTCTATGAATGAAATTGTGGCCAGGAAATTTTTCACAAACAAATAGACAGACAAACGGACAAACAACGTCTCTGCCTGGTGTTTGCCAGTCGGGGGTTCGAGTCCCGCTCAGACTCGTTAGTGCCATTAGTGTCTGCAACCTTACCATCCTTGTGAGCTAAGGCTGGGGGGTTTGGGGGAGCCTATAGGTCTATCTGCTGAGTCATCAGCAGCCACTGCCTGGCCCTCCCTGGTCCAGCTTGGGTGGACAGGAGGCTTGGGCGCTGATCATATAATATATGGTCAGTCTCTAGGGCATTGTCCTGCTTGCTAGGGCAATGTCACTGTCCCTTGCCTCTGCCATTCATGAGCGACCTTTAAACCTTTAAACTACGTTGACGGAGTTAATCATCTGTTGATTCATCCAAAACTAACACAGATCACATTGAGGAGATGGACAAAACAGGAAATCTTCATCTATCATGCTTGAAATCACTCACTCACTTATTGATACTAACAGATTTTCTTGTTAACTGCAACAGCTGTTGCAGTTGACAAGGAAAAAACTGCCAGTTGCAATATGTTAAGATTCGTTGAAATCAAAGAAAAATTGCTTCCATTCTCTGGGAGGGATATAGCTAATGTGACCAGAGTCTCGCTTTTTCAAAGTTATCAAAATGTCCCGCTTTTATTGTACTTTTGTGAGTTTCCCCCCGCTTTGTTCCCATTTGTCCCGCTTCTTTTGAGCTACAATAAAAAAAACTGCCCTCATTAATGGAATAGTACTGATATTTTGTTTAATTTTGCCATTCCAGTGAAAAGTATGAATATTAAAGTTAAGCAGCTTAAGGTTTTGAATTGACTCTTGGATTCTCATATATATATATATATATATATATATATATATATATATATATATATATATATATATATATATACATATATATATATATATATGTGTGTGTGTGTGTGTGTGTATATATATATATATATATATATATATATATATATATATATATATATATATATATATATATATATATATATATATATATATATATATATATATATATATATATATATCCATAAATTTATATATACATACACACACATATATATATATATATATATATATATATATATATATATATATATATATATATATATATATATATATATGAGATGTCCGGCTTTTGCAGAAAAAAATCTGGTCACATTAGACATAACTGAACACAAATAAATTTCCTTTTGCATGTGTGTACACATGTGTGTGTACATACAGCGATTTTAAACACACGATATCCAATGTCAAAGCATGAATATATTGCACATAAAAATATCAAAGGCCGTAGAAGGCCGCACTTGAGGGTACAGTAAACTCATATTAAAGCTGCAGGTTCCTTTTTCTGACGTCATAACATGTATCGTTCACGTGCTTCAGTAGAGTTGCTCGTTAGGTAATTTTCGGGTATTAATCGGCTTGTTACTCTCTCTTTTCTATTGGCTCTATGGAATCCTCATTGAAGGTTCATGTCCCAATAATTATATTAATCATCATTATAATAAGAATAATAATATAAGCTGAAGAACAGAATATCATACAGTTAATAAGAACTACATAGCGTATTTTTTAAAGTAACGAGTTAAACAAGGTACCTCTTGCAGCAGATCTTCCAATCCGTTTTCAAACACCTAGACAAATTTCTTAATTTTGTTATCGTTATTGTTGTCAATAAAGCTGTCATTGCTTATCTTCCTGTTGATGCCACTATTGATTTTTTTACAAAAGTTTTTGTTATTGTTGTTATTGTTACTATTGCAATATTACTGGTGACGAAGCAGCTTTTGTTATCGTTCGCAACGTCCTAGGCAGGGGATTAAGTTGAAATCCAGAAAATGCTACTTTATTGTACCGGGGATATCTCTCTCTCTCTCTCTCTCTCTCTCTCTCTCTCTCTCTCTCTCTCTCTCTCTCTCTCTCTCTCACTCTCTCTCTCTCTCTCTAATGGATAAAGGAGAAAGGTATTGAAGGCTTTATTAATTAAGAATTATATCATTAATAGACAAAGGCGATAAGTAAAAGATAGTTTTACAACATCGTAAGTTAAAGTAAAATCAAAACCTTATAATCATATTGAAAATTAAGCCTCAAGAATTAATTACATTTATTGCTCGCCTTCGCTTATATATATATATATATATATATATATATATATATATATATATATATATATATATATATATATACATATATATATATATATATATATATATATATATATATATATATATATATATATATATATATATATATATATATATTTATATATATATATATATATATACATATATATAAATATATATATATATATATATATATATATATATATATATATATATATGTATATACATGCATATATATACATATATATATATATATATATATATATATATATATATATATATATATTTATATATATTTATATATAATATCGCTGTTTATTAATGCAGAAAATAACCTTTTGCAAGTAATGTGAGGTTGAGGATTGATACCAGAAAACTTTGTTGAAATGACATTTTAAGTGATCTTTTGCAATTGAATTGGTCACAATTGTATAAAAGCGTTGAGACTGTTTTTCGCTTGAATGAGAAATTGGTCAACGTGATTGATAGGCGTATCCCTTCTCATGTGCTAAAAGTACCGAGGCCTATCATCTTTGGAAGGGTCACAGATCAGATTTGACTTGGAATAACTATACTCAGTTAAGAGATGTTGCTTAGAGAGTTTATGCTTCAACTGAAAAGGAATACAATTTAGCCCTAAAAGAAACCTTTTCTTGTACAACCCAGCAACATAAATGGTCGGCTACCCTTGAATCTGCACTCTTTGGTGTAGTCTTAGTAGTTCCTCCTTTACTTAAACCAGATGGCTCTGTCACTCACTGTCCAAAGGAAAACGCAAACCTTTTTGGCTGATGTGTTTGACAGTAAGCAGAGTAATAAGAAACTTGATCTTCCTTATTCCTGTTCTTCTGGGGATAGACCAACTAATTTAGCATTTCAGTCCCATGAAATTATAATACTCTTGATGGACCTTGATGCATATGGAGGTGTTGACCCAAATGATATTTTTCCTTTGTTTTTTATAAAGACTGCTGATTTCTTAGCTCCTAGCTTGCGTGTTATTTTACGCGAGTTAGAAAAAAATAAGTTATTGTAGTACTTGATGAAAAATTGGTAATGTTACTCCATTAAGTGAAAGTTTGTGGTATCTCTATTCCTGATGATTACTGTCCAATCTCTATAACTCTTATATTAGGAATGGAATATCTGGTGTTCCTTAGGGTAATGTTCTTTGCCCATTTCTTTTCATACTATTATATATACACATGATTATGTGGTTTGGCCTAGAAAACAAGCTCGGTGCATATGTAGATGATGCTATTCTCTTTGCCTTAAGTCCATCTCCTGAATGTAGATCTGGGGTTGCTGAATCCCTTAATAGAGATCTAAATAAAACTGTATGAAGTTGAATCTAAACAAAACTCAAAGTATGGCTCCACAACATCTACATCCCTGTATTGATAATTTCTAACTATATACAACTTGTTAAAATTGTTACGTGTGATTCTTGATCGTAAATTCACTTTTGAGAAATACATTCGGTCTGTTTCATCTTTAATTGCAAAAAAAAAATGGATTATTTAGAAAATCTTAAGATTTTCGGTGATCAATCTATTCTGAAGAAGTGTTTTAATTCTTTCATTCTACCTTGTTTCGAGAATTGTTCTCCTGTCTGGTCTTCAGCTACTGATTCTCATCTTAATTTGTCGGACAAGAACTTACGGTCTATTAAATTTCTTATTCCTGATCTTGGCATTAATCTCTGGTAGCATCGTTCAGTTAGTTGCATAACTGTTTTCATAATTCTGACCATCCTTTGCATTCGGATCTTCCCAGAGTGTACATAATACTAGCTATACAATTGATTCTAACAGTCTTGCCTTTACCATCATATAGACTCAACACTACACATTATTCTGGAAGTTTTATTCCAGCTGCGACCAGATGTTGGAATGATCTTCCTAGTCAGGTAGTTGAATTGGTAGAACTTCAAAAGTTCAAACTCGCAGCAAATGTTTTTATATTGAACAGCCTGACAAGAGTCTCTCTTCATACTTTATTTTAACAGATCTTATTCTACTGTTGTTACTGGTATTAAGATATTCTATATTCATTATCCATTACTATAGTTTATTCATTGCCTTATATTATTTTCTCTCTTGTGCTTATAGCTTCCTTCTTTTCCAACTAGTTTAGCTAATAATAATAATAATAATAATAATAATAATAATAATAATAATAATAATAATAATAATAATAATAATAATAATAATAATAATAATAATAATTTGAAAAGTTTATGTTGATGGACGTCATGTAATTTCTCATTTATTTAAGATTTCGAAGAGGAACATAATTATATTTATTTTATTTATATTGTAATATTATATAACCATCACAGCACCATCATCATTATCACTATATACAGCCATCACCACCTTTCCCGGAACCAATATCAATTCTTTAAAAAAGATTTTAATAAGAATGAAAAGAAAATTTTTTGAGACATCTTGACCCAAAATGCCAGTTTACTTTTGCATTCAAGCAAAAAAAAAAAAAATAATAATAATCTCCCCCCAGCTCAGCCCACCTGACCTCTCCCCCTGAAAGGTCTCCTCTTAAAATGAATAAAAAATCCTCTTCAGTTTTATCTCCAAGTTTAGAAATTCCTTATTGGAAATTTAAGAGAAACTAAGAAATTTTAGTTTTTTACATATTTTACTCAGATTTTAGACTTTTGCAACGTGTCTCTTTTTTGCATTTGAAATTATTATTATTATTATTATTATTATTATTATTATTATTATTATTATTATTATTATTATTATTATTATTATTATTATTATTATTATTGGAAAGCTTCCTCGTTTGTAACTGCTCACATAGCAAGATATTTAGAAAATTGCCAGAAAGCAATTTACCTTATTTTCGTTAATGATAAATCCTTTATTATATTATGACCTAGTATATCTGAGAATATCTATATATATATTTCATGATAAAATTGGTACATTGCACTATTTATTTACCTTTTTTTATTAGTATTCTTTGCAGTCGGGCCATCCTTCATAATAACGAAGTTAGGGATTAAAATATCTCCTTTGATCGTAAGCAAAAACTTTAATATTAGCTTCATCTCCTTTACAGAAAACGGAACTACCTGGATTTTTATAATTCAAGGGGGACTTCAGTATAAAATAACATGCCTATACAGCTCAAGACTCCAAACTTTTATTTTTATAAGCTATAGTTAATCCTCTTTGTACTTATTTTTAATTGCTTTCTCTGTTACATATTTAAAATACATTTTAATATGAACTTCTTCAAATAGACATTAACAAATGAGAGTACCACTTAAAATACTCGTTTTTAAATTATTATTATTATTATTATTATTATTATTATTATTATTATTATTATTATTATTATTATTATTATTATTATTATTATTATTATTATTATTATTATTAATATTGTTATTATTATTATTATCATTATTATTAGTATCATTAATACATGCTAAGTAACAACCCTAGCTGGATGAGCAGGATGGGAAATAAATAAAATATTTTAATAACAGCAAGAACATTAAAATAATTCTTTCGCATATAAACTATAAAAACTTCAGATAAACAACAGGAAAAGATATAAGATTGAATAGTGCGCCTGAGTATACCTTCAAGCAAGAGAACTCTAACCCAAGACAGTGGATGGCCATGGTACAGAGGCTATGGCACTACCCAAGACCAGAGAACAGTGGTTTGATTTTGGAGTGTCCTCCTAGAAGAGCTGCTTACCATAGCTAAAGAGTCTCTTCTACCCTTAGCAAGAGGAAAGTAGCCACTGAACAATTACAGTACAGTAGTTAAACCCTTGAGCGAACTTCAGCGAAGAAGTATTATTATTATTATTATTATTATTACTATCCAAGCTACAACCCTAATTGGAAAAGCAAGATGCTATAAGCCCAGGGGCTCCAACAGGGAAAAATAGCCCAGTGAGGAAAGGAAATAAGGAAATAAATAACTGAAGAGAACAAATTAACAATAAATCATTCTAAAAAAAAGTAATGTCAAAAGAGATATATCATATATAAACTATTAACAACGTCAACAACAAATATGTCATATATAAACTATAAAAAGACTCATGTCCGCCTGGTCAACAAAAAAGCATTTGCTCCAACTTTGAACTTTTGAAGTTCTACTGATTCAACAACCCGATTAGGAAGATCATTCCACAACTTGGTAACAGCTGGAATAAAACTTCTAGAGTACTGCATAGTATTGAGTCTTATGATGGAGAAGGCCTGGCTATTAGAATTAACTGCCTGCCTAGTATTACGAACAGGATAGAATTGTCCAGGGAGATCTGAATGTAAAGGATGGTCAGAGTTATGAAAAATCTTATGCAACATGCATAATGAACTAATTGATCGACGGTGCCAGAGATTAATATCTAGATCAGGAATAAGAAATTTAATAGACCGTAAGTTTCTGTCCAACAAATTAAGATGAGAATCAGCAGCTGAAGACCAGACAGGAGAACAATACTCAAAACAAGGTAGAATAAAAGAATTAAAACATTTCTTCAGAATAGATTGATCACCGAATATCTTAAAAGACTTTCTCAATAAGCCAATTTTTTGTGCAATTGAAGAAGACACAGACCTTATATGTTTCTCAAAAGTAAATTTGCTGTCAAGAATCACGCCTAAAATTTTGAAAGAGTCATACAAATTTAAAGAAACATTATCAATACTGAGATCCGGATGTTGAGGAGCCACCGTCCTTGACCTACTTACAATCATACTTTGAGTTTTGTTAGGATTCAACTTCATACCCCATAATTTGCACCATGCACTAATTTTAGCTAAATCTCTATTAAGGGATTCACCAACCCCAGATCTACATTCAGGGGATGGAATTGATGCAAAGAGAGTAGCATCATCTGCATATACAACAAGCTTATTTTCTAGGCCAAACCACATGTCATGTGTATATAGTATGAAAAGTAATGGGCCAAGAACACTACCCTGTGGAACACCGGATATCACATTCCTATACTCACTATGGTGCCCATCAACAACAACTCTTTGAGATCTACTACTTAAAAAATCAATAATAATGCTAAGAAACGACCCACCCACTCCCAACTGTTTCAGTTTGAAAACAAGGGCCTCATGATTAACACGGTCAAAGGCAGCACTAAAATCAAGGCCAATCATACGAACTTCCCGACCACAATCAAGGGATTTCTGTACTGCATTGGAGATTGTAAGAAGGGCATCACATGCTCCAAGGCCTTTCCGAAAACCAAATTGCAAACTAGGGAATAGATGATTACCTTCAGCAAACCTATTAAGACGTTTTGCCAGAAGACGTTCAAAAACTTTAGATAATATGGGAGTTATGGAAATTGGGCGGTAATCAGTGGGACTTGAGCTACCACAAACACATTTACATAGAGGAGTAACATTACCAATTCTCCAACTAGTGCTAAAAGCTCCTCTTCTTGCTAACTTGCGTAAAATAACAGATAACTTTGGAGCTAAGAAATCTGCTGTCTTTATAAAAAACAAAGGAAAAATACCATTTGGGTCTACACCTCCATAAGCATCAAGGTCCATCAACAGAGCTTTAATCTCACGAGATCGAAAAGCTAAACTAGTTAGTTTAGCCTCAGGAAAACAGGAATGAGGAAGTTCAAGTTTTTCATTACTCTGTTTACTGTCAAAAACATCAGCCAAAAGGGTTGCCTTTTCCTTTGGACAGTGAGTGACGGAGCCATCTGGTTTAAGTAAAGGAGGAACTGTTGCATCTACACCAAAGAGTGCAGATTTAAGGGTAGACCACCATTTATGTTCCTGAGTTGTACCAGAGAGGGTTTCCTTTATGATTAAATTGTACTCCTTTTCAGTTGAGGCATAAACTCTCTGAGCAAAAGCTCGAAGCTGAGTATAGTTGTTCCAGGTCAAATCTGATCTGTTACCCTTCCAAAGGTGATAGGCCTCCTGCTTCTCCAAATAAGCACGTCTACAATCATCATTGAACCACGGTTTGTCCTTCATTCGGTACCTTAGCACACGAGAAGGGATACGCCTATCAATTATGTTGACTAGATTCTCATTCAAAGGGACAACAGGATCTACACTATTATATAATTGTGACCAATTCAAGCACAAAAGATCATGCAAAATCCCATTCCAGTCTGCTTGGGATTTCATATAAATTTTACAAGAATATGATATATCAGGGACAGGCTGCTCAGTCTTCACTAATAATGAAATCAAGGCATGATCAGAAGTCCCGACTGGAGAACCAACCTTACTAGTTATAACGCCAGGGGAGTCAGTGTATACGAGGTCCAAGCAATTACCAGACCTGTGAGTAGGTTCATTTATGATTTGCTCACAGCCTGATTCAGAGGCAAAGTCTAAAGCTCTTAAGCCATGGCGATCGGTAGGAGAGATAGAACTTAACCACTCCCTATGGTGAGCATTAAAATCACCAACAAAGACAAACGAAGCCTTTCTATCATCTTCTTGTATCTTAGCCATAATGGTAAGAAGACAATCGAAGATAGAATCATCCATGTCTGGATTCCGGTAGATTGAACACAAATAAAAGTTGTTATGCCTGCCACAAACTTTTATTACCTGAATCTCATGACATCCACATTGATAGCAGGACTTATGAGAAGCAGGGTACTCGGTCCTAATATACACCGCCATTCCCCTGGCCCTAGGAATGGAATCACGTTTCAGCATTATTGGCTTCTTAAAACCAGTTATAAGGAGCTCAGATGAGTGCCTCATATTAGAAACCAAAGTTTCTGAGCACAAAAGAATATCATACTGTCTGGACGCAACTGTAAGGTCTCGGATATTTGCATGAAGACCACGAATATTGCAATACAGAAGACGACATTGACGAAATCTAGGACGTACTGGTCCCG
>NC_090741.1:36750424-36752924 GCF_036898095.1 Palaemon carinicauda | reverse complement strand
ATCGAAAGATTGGAGACACCTCACCACACTTACACAGACAAACAAACGCACATTCAATTGACGAAGGCGAGATGATGTTGATGGTGAGGGAGGAAGAGTGGGGGGGGGGGGCATGATTGTGAAGGAGAAGAGGAGTATCGGAAGAAAAGGGTAGAGGAGCTTGAGTGGAAACCGCAGAAGAGCATTAAGACTAGGCCTACCTGATGAAAAAAAAATCAAATCAAAATATAACCTAAAAAACAAAACTTGATAAGAAGCAGAAACGGAAGGATGAAAAATGGGTAGCCAGAGGAATGAAGTATGAAAAGGGAAAGGAAAGATGTGCAGATAAAGGGATAACTAAGAAATTAAAAGATTGAGAACGAGGAGGAACTTAAGGAAAGGGGAGGAAGAAGAAGCCAGTTTATTTGAAGAAATGGGAAAATCCATCTAGAATAAGAATAAAGGGTTGAGGGAAATAAGTTTAGAATATTATGTTAAATAATACAAAGGCACAACACCCGGAGTCGAATGAATCGCCAATGAGATGATAATGTTGTTTTTATAAGTAAGATTGAGTGGCTGACCAGGATGTGTAAGGTAGGCTATGTCTGGATAGTGGAAAGATTCCTAAGGTGAAAATCAACTTTAGGAATTACAATAGTGTCCAATGAGGGTGGGATAGATGACAGAATGGTTGGTAAGAGATTATTATTATTATTATTATTATTATTATTATTATTATTATTATTAGCTAAGCTACAACTGTACTTGGAAAAACAGGAGCTATAAGCTTAAGGGGTCCAACAGGGAAAAAGAGCCCAGTGAAGGAAGGAAACAAGGAAGTAAATAAACTACAACAGAAGTAATGAACAATTAAAATTAAACATTTTGAGAACAGTAACAACATTAAAATAAATCTTTCATATATAACTATAAAAACTAAAAAAAAAATAGGAAGATAAATAAGATAGAACAATGTGCCCGAGTGTACCCTCAGGCAAAAAAACTCTACCCCAAAACAGTGGAAGACCATGGTACAGAGGTTATGGCACTACCCAAGACCAGAGAACGATAGTCTGATTTTGGAGTGTCCTTCTCCTAGAAGAGAGTGAAGTTTTACATGAAGTGGTAGGTGTGTTAATTGATTTTTTATTTGTTAAAAGTTAGAAGGATAGCAGAATTGATAGGAAAATATTAGAAGCTGTATGAATTATAGTCCACTTGAACTAGAATCCAACTTTAGGTTTGTTAGAGCATGAATTAAAAAGCTACTAGTATTTGTATACCTATGAAGTATGCATATTCGCTGATGTGGTTGTAAACCTTTTTTTGGGTTCCTCGCTCAAGGGGTTAAGTACTGCACTATAATTGTTCAGTGACTACATGCCTCTTGGTGAGGGTAGAAAAGACTCTTTAGCTATTGTAAGCAGCTCTTCTAGGAAAAGGACACTCCAAAATCAAATCATTGTTCTCTAGCATTGGATAGTGCCGTAGCCTCTGTACCATGGTCTTCCACTGTCTTGGGTTAGAGTTCTCTTGCTTGAGGGTACACTCGGGCACACTGTTCTATCTTACTTCTCTTCCTCTTGTTTTTTTTAAGTTTTTAAAGTATATATATGAAAGATTTATTTTAATGTTGTTACAGTTCTTAAAATATTTTATTTTTGTTGTTAATTACTTCTCCTGTAGTTTCCTTATTTCCTTTCCTCACTGGGCTATTTTCCCCTGTTGGAGCCCTTGGGCGTATAGCATCTTTCTTTTCCAGCTAGGATTATATCTTAGGTTGCAAAAATAATAATAATAATAATAATAATAATAATAATAATAATAAAGATACTGCATATATGGTATAGCCTACAGTGGACCTTGGTTACTTAGTACTATGCATGATCCATCTTTTCTAATCTTGCTGTGCTTCAATTTCCCCTTCTCAATGAAGAACTAAAGACTTTGATGAAGAACAGGTACTTTTGGGGAGAAGTCGTATGGCAGTCTAAAACAGGACTTATAGACTTATAGGTCTCATTAAACTAATTCAAAATGACAATGAAGACACATATAGCAATGATGTCCGTCCTCTCTCTCTCTCTCTCTCTCTCTCTCTCTCTCTCTCTCTCTCTCTCTCTCTCTCTCTCTCTCTCTCGTTATCGGAAATACCCATCATCATCTTCACCTCTATTACAATTATCATAATTTCTCTTGAAGGATATTCTCGATAAGATAAGGAACAAATATCAAATTGTAATTAAGAGAAGGATAATATACTATGCTAATTAACCCTCAGAAGGTAATCAATTCCAAAAGATTTAATTGCACGTCCAAACATATGGAAATTTGGGAGAATTAATGTGGTTTTATGATCTTTTAAATAAAGAGGGGGAAAAGAGGAGTTTGAGAGGGCTCGATGGTCTGCTGGTGAGCCTTCGGAGTAAACGCAAAAGGGGGAATTTGGGTTGCTGACTAATGCGGAAGTTTTCTACACGGGGCTCTCATTCATTGATTAAAATGTAAAAGTGTT
>NC_090741.1:36725424-36740424 GCF_036898095.1 Palaemon carinicauda | reverse complement strand
TTACACCTTTTTGCAGGAGTGTCATCTCACCAGTTTGTACTCCCATGAGAGCAATAATAGGCATTACACATGTGCGTGATCACATGCCACACCAAAACTGCTCACTATCTAACCGGCTCGGGATAGGTCGTGCACCTTCTCGCCTGCTCGCAATAGATCGCGCACCCCCTCTCCTGCTCACAATAGATTCTGCACTTCTTGCCTGCTCGCTATCGATCGTGCACCCTCTCTCCTGTTTGCGATCGATCATGCACCCTCCCACCTGCTGCTAGAGCACTCTTGTATGGGAGCACCTCTGCTAACGTTTTCATGTTTATTTTTTGGGGGGACTTAGCTAATGGTCCATCAATTCTGCGCACTTTCATCACAGTCCAATGACTGTTGGTGAACGCAGGGAAAGTATTCTGGTTAGATTGGCTTGGCTTTGACATAAGATCCTTGCCCTAGGGTGCATAAGCGATCTCGGTAATGCATCTCATATGTTGAAAATTACAGTTGTTCCGTAACCGAAATACAAACCACGCTATTTACATTGGGTATTACTTTCGGCGTAGCTGAAATGACGAGCCATTAGATTTTAACGAGGGTTTCCTACCCCGCGCCAGTTAGCAGGGGTAGGGGGAGGGGTAGCTTGCTACCCCTCCCTCCCTCACACACCGGTGAAATGTCTCACTTCACTTTTGGCTCGGACGATGGACAGACGTGCCTGTCTTTGTCCTCGCTTGGCAGCCATTATTTGTTTTGTCTTTACTTAACCACTTACTTTTCTTTTACTCAATATATATGTAAACATTTTTTCGTGTTTATGTATATATTTGAGTATAGAAATCAGTAATTTTCCTTTTCAGAGTTCGTGCTTGTGTGTGTAGTGTACGATATCTCCGTGGAGCCCTCGGCAGTTAGGCCACCACGGTGTAATTTCATGGGTCGCGATCGAGTTTGACTACGGTCTTTCTCTCTCTCTCTCTTTTGAGGTCATTCACCCTTTACTATGTTTTACCTTTACTACGTCTGAGTAGCTTCCTTCCCGGGTGGGTGGGGTTGCTACTCCGTACGTTGTCTCAATTAGTTTATGAATCTAATTGTATATGTTGATTGTTCAGCTTTTGTAGAACGATTCTTTTCGGGGTTTTCGTTCTTTGTTTAGTGTTCATTCATTTTTAAATTACATAATTACATAGTTACATAATTATAATTGTTATAATTCTGTGTTTGGTACAGCTCTCCTTCCGTGAGTGTAAGTGGTTGTGAAGGCACGTGCCTGTTGTGTAATTCTTGTGTTCTTTTCCCTGGGGATTCCTCTTCGGAGTCTTCCCGGGGGAATGAATGTTAACTAATGTTTTTTTGTTTTTATTTTTCACAGTTAACGATCTAGTTCGTATCTGTAATGTGACAACGGAGTGAGCTGTCTTGTTGAGGCCTGGGGAATCTGCTGTTGCTGCCTCCCTTATAGATCTTCGTCAGGGGCGTGTCTCCTTCTCCTGGAAGTACTCCCGTGACGACTGACAGCTCTCCAGTTCATTTTAGAACACTCTGGAGGCTCGCCTCCTTGGGTGGGTAACTTTCCTTCCGAGGGAAGTTTTTTCCTGTCCAGGCTTGAGTTTTTCCCCTTTTGGGGGGTTCTTCTCTTGCCTTTTTTTAGTGCGACTATGCTCTTGGTGCTGAGCAGTCGCACCTGCAGTTACGCTCAAGGGGCTGGGCAACTGCAGGAGCCCTTAGGTCACTGGCTGACCCGTCTCTTCTACGAAGTGTTTCTCTCTCGTTCACGAGGGAGGACACTCATAGAGACTCCTCTTCAGAGGACTCTTCTGCTGTTATTGCTGTTGGCCGCCTTCGCCGTAAGGCTCACCGTCCGCTTCGTCGTAAGGCTCACCGTCCGCTTCGTCGTAAGGCTCACCGTCCGCTTCGTCGTAAGGCTCACCGTCCGCTTCGCCGTAAGGCTCACCGTCCGCTTCGCCGTAAGGCTCACCGTCCGCTTCGCCGTAAGGCTCACCGTCCGCTTCGCCGTAAGGCTCACCGTCCGCTTCGCCGTAAGGCTCACCGTCCGCTTCGCCGTAAGGCTCACCGTCCGCTTCGCCGTAAGGCTCACCGTCCGCTTCGCCGTAAGGCTCACCGTCCGCTTCGCCGTAAGGCTCACCGTCCGCTTCGCCGTAAGGCTCACCGTCCGCTTCGCCGTAAGGCTCACCGTCCGCTTCGCCGTAAGGCTCACCGTCCGCTTCGCCGTAAGGCTCACCGTCCGCTTCGCCGTAAGGCTCACCGTCCGCTTCGCCGTAAGGCTCACCGTCCGCTTCGCCGTAAGGCTCACCGTCCGCTTCGTCGTAAGGGCCTCCTGTCACCCTATAAGGGTGCTAAGAGACGCCTTTTTGAATCTTCTCCTCGTCGTATGCAGCCTGCAGCTCCTTCCTGCTTAGATCTCTCTGGGGATCGATCTCCAGCGCCTTCCAGACCTTCCGCCCCTGGCGTAGATGGACAGCAGTCTGACCTCGTCATCCGACGGGCAACGGTCCCTTCGGGGCAAAGGGTTGCCTCCCACGGTGTGGGTGCATCCCTTGCGCGTCAGGGTTCCCCTGCGCGCCCTTCTGCAGTGTTAGCGCACAGGTGCTCTCCTGCTCGTCAGCATTCTCCTGATCGCTAGCGCTCTCCTGTTTGCCAGCGCTCTCCTGGTCGTCAGCGCTCTCCTGATGATCATCGCCCCTCTGCTCGCCAGCGCTCTCCTGAGGACTCCGAACATCCTGCTGTTCCTGTTGTGCGCCCTGCGCGCCATCGGTCTCCTGAGCGCTCTAGATCTCCTGCCCGTCAGAGCGCACCTGCGCTCCCAGTTCCTGATACGCGCCCTGTGCGCCCACGTTCGCCCGCGCGACCTGGAACTTCGGTTCAGGTCTTGGACAAGGACTCTTCTCTCCTCGCCCTCGCGATCCGGCTCGTCAGCCTGTTCCAGCGCAGCAACGCTCGCGGTCGCCTATGCGTGCTTCTAAAGCTACTGTACGCACAGGATTCCACGAGTCGCCCTTCTGCTCTCCAGCTCGCCAGCGACCACAGACGCGTCAACGTTCGCCTGCTCGTCAGTGATCTCCTGCGCGTCAACGATCCCCGGCGCGTCAGCGATCCCCTGAACATCGGCAATCTCCTGACCACCCGCGGGATCTTTCGCCTGCGTGCAAGCACCACCATCCGCCAACGCGCCATCGCTTGCCTACGCGCCGGCGTTCACCAACACACCATCGATCGCCTGCTCGCTATTGATCTTCCACGCGTTACAGGTTCCCTGGACACCATCAGTAGCGATCTAGCGCTCGCCTGCTGTGGACTACGATCTGCGGTAGCTGAGTCTTGCCATAGATCTTCCTCCTGCTCGCCGGCGCTCACCTTTACTTCTGTCCTTCTGTGCGCCACCTTTCTTCAAATCGCCAACGGTTTTCCATCGCGCGAGCACCAGCGCGATTCCAGCCAGTAAGCCATCGCTCGGCAACACGCCGTCGCTCGCCTATGCGCCATCGCTCGCCTATGCGCCATCGCTCGCCTATGCGCCATCGCTCGCCTGCTCACTATTGGATTCCAACCGCCAGCGCTCGCCCTTCCAACCACGCTCGCCCTCCTTCTGCACTCCCTCGCGCACTTTCGTCTGCGTGCCCACGCACGGGCACTTCCACGTTCGCCCACGCGTGAACCATTGATTTACCATCGCGCGAGCGCCAGGGCGATTGCGACCGCAATTCCCGTCGTGGTTTCGCAACACGGGCAACCTGGCGAGTCTTCTGGAGCGCGTATTTCCAGAACACGGTCTTCACCCCGTAAACGCAGAGCATGGCACGTGCAAGAGCAGGAAGAATCTTCAGGGAGGTCTGAGCAATATTCTTCTTTCCAGACCTGGTTTAGCCCTTCCGCCCCACCATTCCCTGGAAGGGTCTTGCAAGGGAGTTTTTCTTTCGAGATTTCTCCGCCGGGCAGGGGGTGACTGGTTTAGCCCTTCCTCTTCACCATTTCATGGAAGGGGCTTACCAGGCCTTTCCCTCCCCGATTGCGACCCGAGGATTTGTACAAGGAAGCTCCAGGAAGATCATGGGTACTTTCCTTCTCTCGGTCTCAAGCACCTTTGCGTTCCGTCGCCAAGTTTCGAACTTACGGGCAAACTCGATGTTGGAGCATCTAGACGCAGTGACCGAGGGCTTCCTCTCGGGAGTCCCATCCGTGGATGTCGACAAGCTCAGACACTCTTCCATCCTTGGGAAGAGCTTGTTTGAGCCCAAGGACAGAGAAATGGACAGCTGTTGTGCTGAGGAAGTCGAATCCCGTTTTCACTCCTCCAAGGCGCTTACTTCCAGACCCTGCAAGCCTCTGATGCCTCTTCATTCAGCCTCGTCAGCCTAGGTTATCGGAACCGGCTATGGCAGCTAAGACAAGGTGTACAATAGCAGTCCCCTCCTGTCAGGGACAGGTAGGACGGGAAGTTCTCCCGGGGAGGCATAATCCTAGAGGGAGCGGCCGAGTTCGCAAACTCTAGGATTGGCAACCCCCCTTGCAGGTCTCCCGCTGGGGGGATGCCTAAGGTTACTCATCCGGATAACAGCTTCCCAATGCCGATTCCTGCACGATCTCCGTGATCAGCCAAGGATATCGCGCCTCAGTGTCGCTGAGCTCCTATGCCATGGGGTCGGCAAGAGGTTTGCCCGTTGGGCAGAAGGAGCCATGCTTTAGGAGAATGTCCTCCATAGGGTCGTCGACGTCTTCTCCCCCGGCTTCTTCAATCGATCCTTTCTTGTAGGAAAGCATCTGAGACAGGAGTTCCGTCATCGACCTCTCAGCTCTGATCAAGTTTGTCGAACAAACTTCGTCCAGCGTGGAACAGCAGAGTCGATCAGACTAGTAGCGAGACCGCAAGACTCCTTATGCCCTGGATCGGAAGGACGGGTACTTCCAGGTCCCATTCCATCCTTCTTCCAGGAGGCACTTGGAATTCAACCTAGACTACAGATGTACCTTCTTAAGATGCTGTGTGGCGATCCCGCCGCAGCATCGCAGGTTTTCATCAGACTCGTCAAAGAAAGGGGGGCGGGGGGGGGGGGGGGGGGCATGTTCCGGTTCAGGCCTATGGTCAGGACCTGAAGGGTACCTCCTCATCATTCAGGTAGGCTTAGAGGCTGTAGTCTGGCCCTTCTACAGATCCTACAGATCCTGCCGAGTCGCTCCGTGCACGACAACTCCATGGTATTGGCCTATTCCAACTAGCAGGGAGGTACATTTTCATACTTTCGCATCTTGCAGTAGAGATACTGAGATGATCCGAAGTCCACTCAATACCACTATCGGCTCGCTCATTCCGGGCAGAGGAATGTTCTCTCCGACAATCTGAGCAGAGCCTCACAGATAGAGAGTACCTGGGGATCTTTGGCCTATAGTAACCAGCAAGTCCTGGCCTGGGGGACCTGATCGCGATAGCCTGGAACTTCAAGCTGCCGCTGTACTTCCCCTCAGTCTCAGACCCCAAGACTCTTTGGCAATATGCTTTCCGGTGATGGTGGGACAGCATCGACGCCTACGTCTTCCCACCATTGTTGTCTGTTGAGAAGGGGTCTCAATGAGACCAGGTTGTCTGTCAACCTTTAGATGGCCCTGAGAGCTCCGCTGCGACTATACGCAGAATGGTTTCCGGACCTTCTGCATCCCCTGACGGAACTCCCGGGGGAGCTTCTTCCACGACACAGGCTACTCAAACAACCACACTGCAACATCTTTCACATCTTACACCACCTCCTCACGAAGAGACACGCCGCAACAGTCGCAGAGCGGAGGTCGCGTCACCTGCGATAGTCATCCACAGGGGTCTACCAGGCGAAGTGGAGAGTCTTCTGTGGTTGGTGTCGTGGGAGAGGTACCTCTTCCCTTGATGCCTCTACTCCAGCAATTACGGAGTTATTGCTTATCGGCGGGAGGAAACTCGTTTCCGCTCTCGGCAGTGAAGCCTATCGCTCGGCCTTTCCCTGGCCTTCAGTCTGAAAGGAATAGACTTTTTTCCTTCCTGCTGGATCTTTCTTCACTCATGCGAAGCTACGAACGTACCTGCCCCCAGTCGGAGTGAGACCTCCTCCATGGAGCATGGAGGAGGTCAGACCTCTGATCGTTGTCCGTCTTGGAAGACGGTGCTCCTGCTCGCTCTGGCCTCGGCCAGTGTGTAAGCAATCTTCATGGTCTCGTACGATTCCGCCCTTTCTAGAGAATAGGGGAAGGCAACATTCGGGTTCGCTCCTGAGTTGTTTTCTAGACTCAGAATCTTGGAGTCCCGGACCTTCGGTTCGACTCCTTCAAGATTTCGAGTCTCCGTTCTGTATCAGATGACCCAGACCTTCTCCTCCTTGCCAGTAAAGGAACCGAGGGGTTATCTTTGAGAACAGCTGCAGTTGGTCCTCACGTGCAAGCCCGGTTTGGGAGCACAGGAAGGACGCAAGGGAGAGTCACCAGTATGCCTTTTCAGCTCGGACTCAAGGGCATCCATCTCGACCTGAATCCAGACCCTCCCCCGTCACGTCGCCCTACAGCACGATGTCGGATACATCGCAACGTCCCTCGCCTTCAAGTGGAACTACTCTGTGACGCAGGTGCTACAAGCTGGAGTCTGGAAGCGTCTAGTGACCTTTCGCAGCCCACTTCCTGCAGGACGTGACCCACAGGGGTATCGATACGTTTCTATCGCTCTGTGGTGGCTACACAACAGCTGGTCTAACCTCAGGCTCCTTTTTGGACAGGTAGCAGAAGGTTGAGGGCATTGAACAGAAGAAGTATGTCTGGCCCTTACTTCTTTCTTCATCCTCCCCTCTACTGGGGAAGCAGCATCCTGGTCTCTGCATAGCTGACCTCAAACCCCTTTAGGTAAACCATGCTTCCTTGTGTTCCAAGTATTGAGACAATACTGTCGCGTCCCCCATACCCTGACGAGGTGGTATTGGGAACGTCCTAACCCAGAGTTCCGTCTAGAACTCCAGGTCAACTGCCTAGGACGGGTCACACTTTCTTCCTTCACACACAAGCCTATGTAGGCCACACGTTTCCTTGCGGAGCAAGGAACTTGTGAGGTGCAGGGACTCCTTTTCTCGAGTGCGACTCACTCGGATTCTGCGTCCCCGGGTAAGCCAAAGCCAGTATGGCTGGGGACTTTCCACCCTTCCTAAGGGGTAAGTCACCCTATGTAAATAGCGTGGTTTGTATTTCGGTTACGGAACAAATGACAAATTCGGAGATAATTTGTATTTTTCCTAACCATACAAACCTTAGCTATTTACACATATTTGCCCGCCAGCCCTGTCCCCCAAGTCAAGTCCTATCTCTAAGTGAAGTGAGACATTTCACCGGTGTGTGAGGGGGGGAGGGGTAGCAAGCTACCCCTCCCCTACCCCTGCTAACTAGCGCGGGGGTAGTAAACCCTCGTTAAAATCTAATGGCTCGTCAATTTCAGCTACGCCGAAAGTAAACCCTATGTAAATAGCTAAGGTTTGTATGGTTAGGAAAAATACAAATTATCTCCGAATTTGTCATATTGGCTGGGACATCCACCCTTTCTAATGGGTGAGTCACCCCTATTAAATAGCGAGGTTTGTATTCCAGTTACAGAACAAATGATAAATTCGTAGATAATTTGTATTTTTCCTAACTATACAAACCTTAGCTATTTAACCAAACTTACCCTCCAGCCCTATCCCCCTTGAAGTCCTACCCCCAAGCAAAGTGAGCTCAATCACAGGTGTGTGAGGGGGTGTGGTAGCAAGCTACCCCCCGCTAACTAGCGGAGTTGGTAGTTAACCCTCCATAAATTTTAATGGCTTGTCATTTCAGCTACACCGAAAGTAATACCGCTATTAAATAGCTGAGGTTTGTATGGTTAGGAAAAATACAAATTATCTACGAATTTGTCATATTAGTCATCTCTTAGACACTGTTGCCAGATCTGAAAAAATTTTAATCTTCAAGCATCTCAGAGTAAAATTTCATTTAATGGATCTTGTATATTAAGAGAGAGAGAGATACTGTAGTGTGTGTGTATAATTGAATACTTAGGTAAATAAAATTTTTTGTTACATTCCTATTGTGAAAGTATTCTCTCCCATCAAATTTGTATGTAGGAAAGTGTAAAAGAAATGTAACGCTTTCAAATTGGAATGGGCGGCATTCTTGAAAGATTCATTGCTTGATAAAGAGGCCTATTAGTGTTCCTTAAAGAGTAGCACTGTGTTATTTTAAATACTGTACTTATACTGGGATTTGTTTCAGCTTTTATATCATAGCCACTGAATTCGATAGCATGTGAGAATGGACTGAAGCCAAGAATGTTTTCAATTCTTATCATTTACTATTATGGATCGTAAAGTTTTCTTTGAGAAGAGAAAGATGTCAATACATTTGTTACCACCCATTTCAGTACCATATTGGACAGCTCTACATGATTGCACGCCACAGTGCTGAGCAAAGTAATGATGGGGAGGGTGTTGAAGTTATTGAAAACTCCCCACACAAAGATCCAGATCACGGTGAGGGACAGATCACCGAGAAACGGATCCATCTTTCCAGGTTAGTTGACTTATTTTCTCTGTATGAATTTTCCTGTAGTTGTAGACTATGTACTTATGGCTTTTTTTTCAATATTAAACTTACCCGGTGATCATATAGCTGTCAGCTCTGCTGCCCGACAGGAAAACCTAAGGACGAAATACGCCAGCGATCGCTATACAGGTGGGGGTGTACATCAACAGCGCCATCTGTCGAGCAGGTACTCAAGTACTCCATGTCAACACAGAACCAATTTTCTCTCTGCCGTGCCACCGGCAAGACCTACTAAATACGCTGTTGTTTTCTGGATTGATTTTCACGTTTTTTGGTGAAATATTCATTTCTGGTTTTTAGCTATCGCTGTGCAGAAGTTATCTTCAATACTTCCTTGCATTCTTTTATTGGATTTTGGATTATTTGTTGACGACTTGGATAGATTTTGAATTTCCCCCTTTGACTAATTCAAGATGTCTGACCCTTCTCAAGTCCCCAAGTACAGGAAGTGTAGCGCTAGGGACTGTTCAAGGCGTCTTCCGAAGGCCTCTATCGATCCGCACACCGTTTGTTCCAATTGTAGGGGTAAAGCCTGTCAATTGGAAGATCGATGTGAGGAATGCGTTGGGCTTTCGGAATTCGATTTTCAAGAATTCCTGAAATATGCACGTAGGCTAGAGAAGGATAGGATCAGGAGGAGTTCGTCTCGCTCAATTGATTTTTCCTCTCCCCATGCCCCACAACCTATTCCTTCCCCTGTAGTGGTTGCCCCCGACCCCCCTGCTAGCTCTCATCAACCTTCGATGGCAGATATGATGCGTGCCATCCAGGCTCTAGGTGAGAGAGTCGAGTCATTGGCGAATGACCGCAATCAACTCATGGCTGACGTCAGGGAGTTGAAAGGTAAAAGTGCAGTGGGAAGTGAAGTGAGTGTTAGTGCAGTGAAAAATGTCAGTGTTACACTTGAGGGTGCGTCTGTTCGTGCCTGTCGTCCTCCCAGTCCGGGACCTCTTGCAAGCTCCCAAGCCCAGGGGAGAAGCAATGTCGTACGACCAAAGGGTTCGACAGGCTTTAATCAGCGGACAGACGTTCCCTCCGTGGTTTCGGACGTATCTTGCCTAGATCGTCCCACCCACAAGAAGACGAGTGAGCCCGTTCATTCCTCGTCTGCGGAAGAGGTTTCACGCCAGAAACGATGGACCAAGGTCTCACGGCCTCTTAAACGCAAGGTCCCTTCCAAGCAAGTCCAACGGCCCAGGTGTAGCCACTGGGTCAGTTCGGACTCGCTGCAGTCTTCAGACGACTGCACACCTCCTAAGAGAGGCAAAGTGGTACCGCAACAGGCAGTAACTCCGTCTGTTGCCGCACCAGCTGTTGTAGACCCTAAGTAGTCTTTGCTGCAGTCTATGCAGACTCAGTTAGCTGCTGTTATGCAGGAGTATCGTGCGGAGAAGGTTGACGCTGCACCCGTTAGCCTACAACCTACCACGGTTGTGCGCCCAGCAGACGCTGAGGCTGCCTGCTCCCACACTCCAGCTGTGAGAGCTCCTCCACCCATGCGCAGTCGACCCTGCCAGACGCATACTGACGTTCACAGACGCACGGAACCCTCCGTTGACGTTCGTGTGCTACCACAACAACAGGAGGATGGAGTTAAGCTGCCGTGTTTTGACGCGGTGCGTCAGCCTCCGCAACCCACGGTGGTCTCCGCTATCCGTCCACAGTCGGGAGTAGACGCTTTGCGCACCCACTCAGCTATGGTTGTTGCCAGTTCTCAGACTGACCAACAGTGGCATGACGTTGGGTCCAGTGCAGCCACGCATGCACCCGTGCTGCCGGACTCAGCCGTCCAGCTTTTACCTACTCCGTTGCCTCTTCCTCCTCAACATTCAGACGATGGACTCTCTGATGATGACGAAGCTGCACATCTTGACGACCAACACTCGGACATAGACGAACCCAAGACCACGCCTCCCTCCTTAGACTTTAGGAAAGTGCTTACGCTGTTCAAGGATTTATATCCGGATCAGTTTGTGTCTGCAGCACCACGCTCGCCTCCCTCTGAGTTCGCTTTAGGCATGCAGTCAGCAGCACCTGCCTTTACGAAGCTCGTACTCGCTCGCTCGTCCAAGAGAGCTTTAAGGGTACTGGGAGAGTGGTTGCAGTCCAAAAAGCAACTTGGGAAGACATCCTTCATGTTTCCCCCGGTCAAGCTTGCTTCCAGATCTAGCGTCTGGTATGCCACGGGAGAAGTTCTCGGCTTGGGAGTTCCTGCCTCTGCCCAGGGCGACTTCTCAAGTCTGGTAGACTCTCCCCGCAGGCTGGCTATGAGACGCTCCAAGATTTGCTGGACTCCTTCGGATATGGACCATCTTATGAAGGGAGTTTTCCGTGCATTCGAAGTCTTTAACTTCTTGGACTGGTGTTTGGGAGCGTTGAGCAGGAAGACCTCCCCTTCTGATAAGGAAACTTCCATGCTCATTATGTCCTGCATGGACAAAGCCATACGGGATGGTTCTAGTGAGCTTGCGGCTTCTTTCGTGTCCGGGGTCCTCAAGAAGCGGGATCACCTTTGCTCCTTCTTGTCAGCTGGAGTCACCCCATGTCAAAAGTCGGAGCTTATGTTTGCTCCGCTCTCGAAGTGTCTCTTCCCTGAAGAGTTGATCAAGGAGATTGCCGCCTCCTTGATCCAGAAAGACACTCATGACCTGGTGGCGTCATCCGCACGCAAAGCCACCCCTTTGCCCTCCGTGCCTAGACCCAGGATGGACACTCCAGCGTCAAGGTTCATTCCGCCCTTTCGTGGCAGAGCCTCCAGCAGAGGAGGTGCTCGTGCCGGAAGTCAACGTGGGAGCAAGAAGAAGGGTTCCAAGTCCTCTAGAGGCAGAGTCTGACTGCCTCCTTCTTCAGACAGCAGTGGGAGCCAGGCTCAAGAACTACTGGCAGGCCTGGGAGAACAGGGGCGCAGACGCACAGTCTGTGAAGTTACTCAGGGAGGGGTACAGGATTCCATTCTTGCGCAAGCCCCCTCTAGCAACAACTCCCATCGACCTCTCTCCCAGGTACAGAGAGGAGGACAAGAGACTAGCTTTACAGCAAGAGGTGTCTCTCTTGCTACAAAAGGGAGCGGTAGTCATAGTCCAGGACCATCAATCCCCGGGCTTCTACAACCGCCTCTTCTTAGTGGCGAAGAAGACAGGAGGGTGGAGACCGGTGCTAGACGTCAGTGCTCTGAATGTCTTTGTCACATAGCAGACGTTCACCATGGAGACGACAAAGTCGGTTCTAGCATCGGTCAGGAAGGAAGACTGGATGGTCTCGTTAGACCTAAAGGACGCTTACTTTCACGTCCCCGTCCACCCAGATTCCCAACCTTTTCTAAGGTTCGTTTTCGGGAAGGTTGTATACCAGTTCCAAGCCCTGTGCTTTAGCCTAAGCACGGCACCTCTAGTTTTTACCAAACTGATGAGGAATATTGCCAAATTCCTGCATTTAGCAAACATCAGAGCCTCCCTCTATTTGGACGACTGGCTTTTAAGAGCTGCGTCAAGTCGTCGCTGTCTGGAGAATCTACAGTGGACTCTGGATCTGACCAAGGAATTGGGTCTCCTGGTCAATATGGAAAAGTCCCAACTCGTCCCATCCCAAACTTTAGTATACCTAGGAATGGAGATTCAGAGTCAAGCTTTTCGGGCTTTTCCGTCGGCCCCCAGAATCAGTCAAGCCCAAGAATGCATCCAGTCCATGCTGAAGAAGGACCGATGTTCAGTCAGACAGTGGATGAGTCTGATAGGGACGCTTTCATCACTGGACCAGTTCATCGCGTTAGGGAGACTCCACCTCCGCCCCCTTCAATTTCACTTAGCTGCTCACTGGAGAAAGGACAAGACGCTAGAAGCGGTCTCGGTTCCTATTTCCGAGAAGATGAAGTCTTCACTGACTTGGTGGAAGAACAACATTCTCCTCAGGGAGGGTCTGCCACTGGCTGTTCAGACCCCCGACCACCTTCTCTTCTCGGACGCATCGGACACGGGCTGGGGTGCGACATTGGACGGTCGGGAATGCTCGGGCACGTGGAATGCGGATCAAAGAACGTTGCACATCAACTGCAAGGAGCTACTGGCAGTTCATCTGGCCTTGAGAAGCTTCAAGTCCCTCCTTCTAGGCAAGGTGGTGGAGGTGAACTCCAACAACACCACAGCCTTGGCATACATCTCCAAGCAAGGAGGGACTCATTCGATGACGTTGTACGAGATCGCAAGGGACCTCCTCACCTGGTCAAGAGATCGAAACGTATCCCTAGTAACGAGGTTCATTCAAGGCGACATGAATGTCATGGCAGACCGCCTCAGCCGGAAGGGTCAAATCATCCCAACAGAGTGGATCCTTCACAAGAATGTTTGCAACAGACTATGGGCCTTATGGGGTCAGCCTACCATAGATCTGTTCGCAACCTCGATGACCAAGAGGCTCCCAATTTATTGCTCACCGATTCCGGACCCAGCAGCAGTTCACATAGATGCCTTTCTTCTGGATTGGTCCCATCTAGACCTTTATGCGTTCCCCCCGTTCAAGATTGTCAACAGAGTACTGCAGAAGTTCGCCTCTCACGAAGGGACAAGGTTGACGTTGGTTGCTCCCCTCTGGCCCGCGAGAGAATGGTTCACCGAGGTACTGCAATGGCTAGTAGACGTTCCCAGAACACTTCCTCTAAGAGTGGACCTTCTGCGTCAGCCGCATGTAAAGAAGGTACACCCAAGCCTCCACGCTCTTCGTCTGACTGCCTTCAGACTATCGAAAGACTCTCGAGAGCTAGAGGCTTTTCGAAGGAGGCAGCCAGAGCGATTGCTAGAGCAAGGAGGACATCCACTCTCAAAGTCTACCAGTCGAAGTGGGAAGTCTTCCGAAGCTGGTGCAAGTCGAAATCAGTATCCTCAACCAGTACCTCTGTAACTCAGATAGCTGACTTCCTTTTATACCTAAGGAAGGATAGATCCCTTTCAGCTCCCACGATCAAAGGTTACAGAAGCATGTTGGCAGCAGTCTTCCGTCACAGAGGCTTAGATCTTTCCAACAACAAAGATCTACAGGACCTCCTTAAGTCTTTTGAGACCTCGAAGGAGCGTCGGTTGGCCACACCAGGTTGGAACTTAGACGTGGTACTAAGGTTCCTTATGTCAGCAAGGTTCGAACCACTTCAATCAGCCTCTTTTAAAGATCTCACTTTGAAGACTCTTTTCCTCGTCTGCTTAGCAACAGCTAAAAGAGTCAATGAGATACACGCCTTCAGCAGGAACATTGGATTTACATCTGAAACGGCTACATGTTCCTTACAGCTTGGTTTTTAGCCAAAAACGAACTTCCTTCTCGTCCTTGGCCCAAATCGTTCGATATTCCAAGCCTTGCTAATTTGGTTGGAAATGAACAAGAAAGAGTACTATGCCCTGTAAGAGCTCTTAAGTACTATTTGAGGCGTACTAAACCATTACGTGGACAGTCAGAAGCTTTATGGTGCGCCATTAAGAAACCTTCTTTACCTATGTCGAAGAATGCAGTTTCTTATTATATCAGACTTTTGATTCGAGAAGCTCATTCCCATCTGAATGAGGAGGACCATGCTTTGCTGAAGGTAAGGACACATGAAGTTAGAGCTGTCGCAACTTCAGTGGCCTTCAAACAAAACAGATCTCTGCAGAGTGTAATGGATGCAACCTATTGGAGAAGCAAGTCAGTGTTCGCATCATTTTACCTTAAAGATGTCCAGTCTCTTTACGAGAACTGCTACACCCTGGGACCATTCGTAGCAGCGAGTGCAGTAGTGGGTGAGGGCTCAACCACTACATTCCCCTAATCCCATAACCTTTTTAATCTTTCTCTTGAAATGTTTTTTATTGTTGTTTTTGGGTTGTCCGGAAGGCTAAGAAGCCTTTCGCATCCTGGTTGATTTGGCGGGTGGTCAAATTCTTTCTTGAGAAGCGCCTAGATTAGAGGTTTTGATGAGGTCCTTTAGTATGGGTTGCAACCCTTCATACTTCAGCTCCTATGAGTCGCTCAGCATCCTATGAGGATCGCGAGGCTCAGTAAGGAAGACGTACTTAAAAAGGCAGAGTAATTGTTCAAGTCGACTTCCTTACCAGGTACTTATTAATTTTATGTTTGTTATTTTGAATAACTGCTAAAATGAAATACGAAATACTTAGCTCTTAATGTTAACATATATGCTGGTCTCTACCCACCCCCCTGGGTGTGAATCAGCTATATGATCACCGGGTAAGTTTAATATTGAAAAATGTTATTTTCATTAGTAAAATAAATTTTTGAATATACTTACCCGCTGATCATAAATTAAAGGACCCACCCTTCCTCCCCAATAGAGACCCAGTGGGCCGAGGAGAAAATTGGTTCTGTGTTGACATGGAGTACTTGAGTACCTGCTCGACAGATGGCGCTGTTGATGTACACCCCCACCTG
>NC_090741.1:36632924-36720424 GCF_036898095.1 Palaemon carinicauda | reverse complement strand
TATTAGAATGTTGGGCGTTTTTCCGCGAGTGGCCCTTTTTATTTGTTTTGCATTTTTTTGCTTAGTCATGTTACCGTAAGGAATTGGCATAGTGTCGCAAAACTTATATTTTTATAGTGTTGGAAAGTGTTTCTAGATGATCTGGCTACCCATGCCTATTTTTTTTTTAGCCAGATATGGCGTATATATAAGTATGTGTTCGATTTTCCTGTGATTGCCATTTTTTCGTTTTTTCCCATTTCTTTCAAAATTGCTACGTACTAAGGAACTATCACAGAGTAATGATTCATTTATATGTTTATTTGTCGGAAAATGTGCCTTGATGGTTTGCCTAGCACGTGGCTGAATTTTTTTTTTTCTGAAATGCCGTATATTAGAATGGCCATTTTTCCACGAGTGCCCCTTTTTATTTGTTTTGCATTTTTTTGCTTAGTCATGTTACCGTAAGGAATTGGCAAGTAGTGTCGCAAAACTTATAATTTTATAGTGTTGGAAAGTGTTTCTAGATGATCTGGCTACCCATGCCTATCTTTTTTTTTTTTAGCCAGATATGGTGTATATATAGGTTTGTGTTCGATTTTCCTGTGATTGCCATTTTTTCGTTTTTTCCCATTTCTTTCAAAATTACTACGTACTAAGGAACTATCACAGAGTAATGATTCATTTAGATGTTTATTTGTCGGAAAATGTGCCTTGATGGTTTGCCTAGCACGTGGCTGAATTTTCTTTTTCTGAAATGCCGTATATTAGAATGTTAGCCATTTTTCCGCGAGTGCCCCTTTTTATTTGTTTTGCATTTTTTCGCTTAGTCATGTTACCGTAAGGAATTGGCAAGTAGTGTCGCAAAACTTATATTTTTATAGTGTTGGAAAGTGTTTCTAGATGATCTGGCTACCCATGCCTATCTTTTTTTTAGCCAGATATGGCGTATATATAGGTATGTGTTCGATTTTCCGGTGATTGCCATTTTTTCGTTTTTTCCCAATTCTTTCAAAATTACTACGTACTAAGGAACTATCACAGAGTAATGATTCCTCTAGATGTTTATTTGTCGGAAAATTTTGTTTACTTTTTTTTTGATTGAATATCATCAAATTTTTTTAGCTAAAATATTATATTGTTTTACATTTTTTTTTTTTTTTCGATTTTATTTCCCTTCAAAAAATTTTTTTTGGGTCAGAATTTCAATTTTATAGTCGTAAAATAATCGACAATTATCCAGCAACCCACCATACAATTTTTATGCATATCCAAAAATAATTAGATTAGTAAATAACACCTTGAAATTGACATACCCTTCCTACATTTCAAGTGGCAGATTAGGGAGTCTGAGTCAGTGTGGTTGGCGGCCATTTTGTGGACATATCCGAAGCGTAAGCTGCCCTATCTATATATATTCTTGTTCCCTATAGAATTTTTGATATTTTGGTATATTCTTACCTGCATAAATATCATATTATATATTAAATATATGTATTTTTTTACGAAATTTCTAAGTACTCAAAAAATTACCTTTAGATATGGCCCCTGATATAAATATATTTACAAAATAATGAAGATTTTTTTACATATTTCTATTTTAGGATAACATATGTTTATTCCCTAAAAAAATTAGCAACTTCCTATTTCATTTGGGTACCCAAAAAAATTCATGAAATTTGGACAAATTTTTTTGGCCAAAAAAAGTTACTCTCTTTTTCTCATTTCAGATCTTCACCTCCATGGGTCTGACTTCATCCAAAATACATCAAGATGTGTCCTAAACATTCAAGAATCAATTCCTAAAAGTATTTATGTATATATGTATAAACTTTTTTTTTATGAATTTTTATGTCAGGTCTTTTTTTTTTCTACTTAATTTTTTAAAATATTTATAATAAATAGTTTTTCTGCAGATGAGTAGTATTTATCTTTACAGTTGTTTTAAGCATTCATTGAAGTTTTTTTTGGCAAAAGAAAAAAGGAGGTTACTGCAAAAACTGATTTTTCAAGAATTTTTTTTGCCGTCGGGGTCGTTCGCGTCCGAGTATACCCTTAAAAGGGGTGTCCGAGGAGCGTACCTATCTAGGGTTAAATCAGTGAAACCTTCGAAGGGGATCACGATTATTTCTAAACGTCGTAGCCCTACCCTTGAAGAGATGGAACGACTTTTGTTAATATGGATCAAAGACAAGGAGATTGTTGGCGATACGATCATGGAAACGATCATTTATGAGAAGGCCAGCGCTATCTACAGTGACTTGAAGGCGGCGCGCTCTCGGGTGACGCGGGGGAGAGTTCAGCCGATCCTACGATGGAGGAATTCAATGCGTCTCGAGGTTGGTTCGAGAAATTTAGGAAACGGACCGGGATTCATTCAGTTGTTCGTCATGGAGAAGCTTCAAGTTCGGACACTAAGGCTGCTACAGACTTTGTTAAAAAGTTTGAAAGCATCGTGGCGGAGGAAGGTTATGTAGAGCAGCTGGTTTTCAACTGTGATGAAACCGGTCTGTTTTGGAAAAAGATGCCTAATCGAGCGTACATTATCGCCGAAGAGAAGAAAATGCCTGGACATAAGCCAATGAAGGATCGGTTGACTCTTGCGCTTTGTGCCAACGCCAGCAGGGACTGCAAAATTAAGCCTCTGTTAGTTTACCATTCCGAAAACCCTAGGGCATTTAAAGTACATAGAATTAATAAAGACCTGCTACATGTTCTATGGCGTTCTAATTCTAAGGCTTGGGTTACTAGGCATATCTTTGTGGAATGGGTAAACGTAGTTTTCGGCCCTGCTGTCAAGAAGTATCTTCAGGAAAGGAATTTGCCTTTGAAGTGCTTGCTTTGTTTGGACAATGCACCCGCTCACCCCCCTGGACTCGAGGATGATATCATCGACGAATACAAATTCATCAAGGTGTTGTATCTTCCACCGAATACCACCCCTATCCAACTGCCCATGGACCAGCAAGTCATCTCGAATTTTTCAATATTTAACTTAGCCGGTGATTATATAAGCTGCAGCTCTGCTGCTCGACAGAAAACTCTACGTAAAAAATCCGCCAGCGATCGCTATGCAGGTAGGGGGTGTACTTCAACAGCGCCATCTGTCGTGCAGGTACTCAGTACTCATTGTAAACAAAGAACTCAATTTTCTCTCTGTCGTGCTACCAGCAAGACCTACTAATTCGCTGTTGCTAACTGGATTTGTTTTCACAACTATTTGGTGAATTACACTATTCTAGTTTTGAGCTTTCGCTGTGCAGACTTTCTCTTCAATAAATCCTTGCATTCTTTTTTTGATATCGGATTATTTGTTGATGACTTTGGATAGTTTTTGAATTCCCCTTTGACCAATTCAAAATGGCTGACCCTTCTCAAGTCCCAAAATTCAGGAAGTGTAATGCTAGGGACTGTTCAAGGCGTCTTCCGAAGGCCTCTATCGATCCTCACACCGTTTGTTCCAATTGTCGGGATAAAACCTGTCAATTGGAAGATCGATGTGAGGAATACGTTGGGCTTTCGGAATTCGATTTTATTGAATTCCAAAAATATACACGTAGGCTAGAGAGAGATAGAGTCAGGAGAAGTTCATCTCGTTCTGTTGATTTTTCCTCTCCTCATGCCCCACAACCTATTCCTTCCCCTGTAGTGGTTGCTCCCGATCCCCCTTCTGGCACTCAGGAACCTTCTATGGCTGACATGATGCGTGCCATCCAAGCTCTGGGTGAGAGAGTTGAGTCCCTGGCTAGTGACCGTAACCAGCTCATGGCGGACGTCAAGGAGCTGAAGTGTAAAAGTGCAGTGGGAAGTGGTAAAGTGAGTGATAGTGTTGTGGATAGTGTTGCGCTTGAGGGTTCGTCTGTTCGTGCCTGTCGTCCTCCTAGTCCGGGACCTCTTGCAAGCTCCCAAGTCCAGGGGAGAAGCAATGTCGTACGACCAATGGGTTCGAGAGGCTTTAATCAGCGAACAGACGTTCCCTCCGTGGTTTCGGGCGTATCTACCCAAGATCGTCCCACCCACACAAAGACGAGAGAGCCCATTTATTCCTCGTCTGCGGAAGAGGTTTCTCGTAAGAAACCATGGACCAAGGTCTCACGACCTCTTAAGCGCAAGTCGGTCCCTTCCGCGCAAGTCCAACGGCCCAGTTGTAGCCACTGGGTCAGTTCGGACTCGCTGCAGTCTTCCGATGACTGTTCACCTCCTAAGAGAGGCAAAGCGGTACCGCCTCAGGCAGTTACACCGTCTGTCGCCGCACCTGCTACTGCAGACCCTAAGTGGTCTTTGCTGCAGACCATGCAGTACCAATTAACGTCTCTAATGCAGGACTTTCGTGTGGAGAAGGTTGCTGCTGCACCAACCTCTTGCCTACAACCAACCACACTCTCGGTTGTGCGTCCTGTGGACGCTGAGGCGACCTTCTTACGCACTCCAGCTGAGAGAGTCCCGCCACCCATGCGTTCCAGTGTACCCTGCCAGCCGCATGTTGACGTTCAGCGACGCACGGAACCTTCCGTTGACGTTCGCGAGGTACAACAACCGTCAGAGTTGTTTTGTTTTGACGCGGAGCGTCAACCTCCGCAACCCAGTGTGGTTACCTCTGCTCGCCCACATCAGACTAGACAGTCTGGAGTAGACGCTGTGCGTCCCCGCGCTGCTATGGTTGTTGCCAGCTCACAGACTGGGCAACAGTTCCATGACGTTGCGTCCGGTTCAGTCACGCGTGCACCCGTGCGACCGGACTCAGCTAACCAGCCGATACCTACTCCATTGCCGCTTCCTCCTCAATACTCGGATGATGGACTCTCTGATGATGACGATGCGGCACACGTTGATGAACCACATTCGGACCTTGACGAGCCCAAGTCCACGCAACCCTCTTTGGACTTTAGAAAAGTTCTTGCTCTGTTCAAAGAGATGTTTCCGGACCAGTTTGTGTCTGTGGCTCCACGCTCTCCTCCGTCAGAGTTTGCTTTAGGTACGCAGTCATCCTCGCCTGCCTTTACTAGACTCGTCCAAGAGAGCTTTACGAGTTATAGGAGAGTGGATGCAGTCCAAAAAGAGTCTAGGGAAGACAGCCTTTACGTTTCCCCCTGCTAAACTCTCTTCCAGATCGAGCGTCTGGTATGCCACGGGAGAGGTTCTCGGCTTGGGAGTTCCTGCCTCTGCCCAGGGCGACTTCTCAAGTCTTGTAGACTCTCCCCGCAGGCTAGCCATGAGACGCTCTAAGATATGCTGGTCACCTTCGGACCTAGACCATCTGTTGAAAGGGATATTTAGAGCCTTCGAGGTCTTCAACTTTTTAGACTGGTGTCTGGGAGCATTGAGCAGGAAGATCTCCCCGACTGAGAAGGAATCTTCCTTGCTCATCATGTCCTGCATGGACAAGGCCATACGTGACGGGTCTAGTGAGCTTGCTGCATCGTTCGAATCCGGAGTCCTCAAGAAGCGTGAGAACCTTTGCTCTTTCCTGTCAGCTGGAGTGACACCTTGTCAAAGATCCGAACTTCTGTTTGCTCCTCTCTCTAAGTGCCTTTTTCCAGAGGACTTGATTAAGGAGATTGCTGCTTCTTTGATACAAAAGGACACCCATGACCTGGTTGCGTCCTCTGCCCGCAAAGCCAACCCTTTGCCTACCTTGTCAGCTAGACCAAGGATGGACACTCCAGCGTCCCGATTTATTCCGCCCTTTCGTGGCAGAGCCTCCAGCAGAGGAGGTGCTCGTGCCGAAGGCAGACGTGGGAAGAAGAAAGGAACCAAGTCCTTTAAAGGCAGAGTCTGACTGCCAGCTTCTTCAGACAGCAGTGGGAGCCAGACTCAAGAACTTCTGGCAGACCTGGGAGAAGAGAGGCGCAGATGCACAATCTGTGAAGTTGCTCAGAGAGGGGTACAAGATCCCGTTTGTACGAAAACCCCCTCTAGCAACGTCTCCCATCGATCTCTCTCCCAGGTACAGAGAGGAAGACAAGAGACGAGCATTGAAACAGGAGGTGTCTCTCTTACTAGAAAAGGGAGCGGTAGTCAAAGTCCTGGACCATCAAACCCCGGGCTTCTACAACCGTCTCTTCTTAGTGGCAAAGAAGACAGGAGGGTGGAGGCCGGTGCTAGACGTCAGTGCGCTGAATGTCTTTGTCACAAAGCAGACGTTCGCCATGGAGACCACAAAGTCGGTTCTAGCAGCGGTCAGAAGGGAAGACTGGATGGTCTCTTTAGACCTAAGGGACGCATACTTTCACGTCCCCATCCACCCAGACTCCCAACCTTTTCTGAGATTCGTTTACGAAAAGGTTGTCTACCAGTTTCAAGCCCTGTGCTTTGGCCTAAGCACAGCTCCTCTTGTGTTTACGAGGCTGATGAGGAATGTAGCCAAATTCCTTCATTTAGCGGACATCAGAGCCTCCCTCTATTTGGACGACTGGCTTCTAAGAGCTTCTTCCAGTCGTCGCTGTCTGAAGGATCTAAAGTGGACTCTAGATCTGACCAAGGAATTGGGTCTCCTGGTCAATATGGAAAAGTCTCAAGTGGTCCCATCCCAAACTATTGTGTATTTAGGGATGGAGATTCACAGTCTAGCTTTTCGGGCTTTTCCGTCGGCCCCCAGAACAAGCCAAGCCCAGTTATGCATCCAGAACATGCTGAAGAAGGAACGATGTTCAGTCAGGCAGTGGATGAGTCTGATAGGGACGCTATCATCCCTGGAACAGTTCGTATCGTTAGGAAGACTACATCTCCGTCCTCTTCAATATCACCTAGCTGTTTACTGGAAAAAGGACAAGACGCTAGAAGCGGTCTCGATCCCCATTTCCGAGAAGATGAAGTCTTCCCTGACTTGGTGGAAGGACAGTATCAGCCTCAGAGAGGGTCTGCCCCTGGCTGTTCAGACTCCCAACCACGTTATCTTCTCGGACGCATCGGACACGGGCTGGGGCGCGACATTAGACGGTCGGGAATGCTCGGGAACTTGGAACTCGAGTCAAAGGACAATGCATATCAACTCCAAGGAGCTACTGGCAGTTCATCTGGCCTTGAAAAGCTTCAAGTCTCTCCTTCAAGGCAAAGTGGTGGAGGTGAACTCGGACAACACCACGGCTTTGGCGTACATCTCCAAGCAAGGAGGGACCCACTCTATGACGTTGTACGAGATCGCAAGGGACCTCCTCACCTGGTCAAAAGATCTAAACATTTCACTAGTAACGAGGTTCATCCAAGGCAACTTGAATGTCATGGCAGATTGCCTCAGTCGGAAGGGACAAATCATTCCAACAGAATGGACCCTACACAAGGATGTGTGCAAGAGACTTTGGGCCACATGGGGCCAGCCTACCATAGATCTCTTCGCAACCTCGATGACCAAGAGGCTCCCAATATATTGCTCACCAATCCCGGACCCAGCAGCAGTTCATATAGATGCCTTTCTCCTAGATTGGTCACATCTAGACCTATATGCATTCCCCCCGTTCAAGATTGTCAACAAGGTACTGCAGAAGTTCGCCTCTCACGAAGGGACAAGGTTGACGTTAGTTGCTCCCCTCTGGCCTGCGAGAGAATGGTTCACCGAGGTACTTCGATGGCTAGTGGACGTTCCCAGAACTCTTCCTCTAAGGGTGGACCTTCTACGTCAGCCACACGTAAAGAAGGTACACCAAGGCCTCCACGCTCTTCGTCTGACTGCCTTCAGACTATCGAAAGACTCTCGAGAGCTAGAGGCTTTTCGAAGGAGGCAGCCAGGGCGATTGCTAGAGCAAGGAGGACATCCACCCTTAGAGTCTACCAATCGAAGTGGGAAGTCTTCCGAAACTGGTGCAAGTCAGTATCTGTATCCTCGACCAGTACCTCTGTAACTCAAATAGCTGACTTCCTTTTATACCTGAGGAAAGAACGATCTCTTTCAGCTCCCACTATCAAGGGTTACAGAAGCATGTTAGCATCAGTCTTCCGTCACAGAGGCTTAGATCTTTCCAACAACAAGGATCTACAGGACCTCCTTAAGTCTTTTGAGACCACGAAGGAGCGTCGTTTGGCTACACCTGGTTGGAATTTAGACGTGGTACTAAGATTCCTCATGTCAGAAAGGTTCGAGCCGCTACAATCAGCCTCCTTTAAAGATCTCACTTTAAAGACTCTTTTCCTGGTTTGCTTAGCCACAGCTAAAAGAGTCAGTGAGATTCACGCCTTCAGCAGGAACATCGGATTTTCATCTGAAACGGCTACATGTTCTTTACAACTTGGTTTTCTAGCCAAAAATGAGCTACCCTCTCGTCTTTGGCCGAAATCGTTCGATATTCCAAGCCTATCGAATATGGTTGGAAATGAACTAGAAAGAGTCTTATGCCCTGTGAGAGCTCTTAAGTTCTATTTAAGACGAACTAAACCTTTACGAGGACAGTCAGAAGCTTTATGGTGTTCAGTTAAGAAACCATCTTTGCCTATGTCAAAGAATGCTTTAACCTATTTTATCAGACTGTTAATACGAGAAGCTCATTCCCATCTGAGTGAGGAAGACCAAGCTTTGCTGAAGGTAAGGACACATGAAGTTAGAGCTGTCGCAACTTCAGTGGCCTTTAAACAAAATAGATCTCTGCGAAGTATAATGGACGCAACCTATTGGAGAAGCAAGTCAGTGTTCGCGTCTTTTTATCTTAAAGATGTCCAGTCTCTTTACGAGAACTGCTACACCCTGGGACCATTCGTAGCAGCGAGTGCAGTAGTGGGTGAGGGCTCAACCACTACAATCCCCTAATTCCATAACCTTTTTAATCTTTCTCTTGAAATGTTTTTATTGTTGTTTTTGGGTTGTCCGGAAGGCTAAGAAGCCTTTCGCATCCTGGTTGATTTGGCGGGTGGTCAAATTCTTTTCTTGAGAAGCGCCTAGATTAGAGGTTTTGATGAGGTCCTGTGGTATGGGTTGCAACCCTTGATACTTCAGATCCTAGGGGTCGCTCAGCATCCTAAGAGGATCGCGAGGCTCCGTAAGGAAGACGTACTTAAAAAGGCAGAGTAATTGTTCAAGTCGACTTCCTTACCAGGTACTTATTTATTTTATTTTTGTTATTTTGATAACTTCTAAAATGAAATAAAAAATCCTTAGCTCATAATAATGTAAACATTTATTGCTGGTCTCTACCCACCCCCCTGGGTGTGAATCAGCTTATATAATCACCGGCTAAGTTAAATATTGAAAAATTTTATTTTGATAATAAAATAAATTTTTGAATATACTTACCCGGTGATTATATATTAAAGGACCCTCCCTTCCTCCCCAATAGAGACGCAGTGGACCGAGGAGAAAATTGAGTTCTTTGTTTACAATGAGTACTGAGTACCTGCACGACAGATGGCGCTGTTGAAGTACACCCCCTACCTGCATAGCGATCGCTGGCGGATTTTTTACGTAGAGTTTTCTGTCGAGCAGCAGAGCTGCAGCTTATATAATCACCGGGTAAGTATATTCAAAAATTTATTTTATTATCAAAATAACATTTTAAGAAGCTCTACACAAAGCACTTATTTAAGCAGTGCTTTAATGTCACTCAAAGCACCAACTTAACTTTGCGTGAATTTTGGAGGAGCCACTTCAATATCGTGCACTGCTTAAAGATCATTGATCAGGCTTGGGAGGGAGTAACTCATCGGACCCTGAATTCCGCTTGGAAGAAGCTTTGGCCTGATGCTGTTGCTCCCAGAGATTTCGAAGGTTTTGGCCCTGAGAATGAACCTGTGCTTGCCGCCGAGGAAGACGTCGAAGAGATTTTATCCCTTGGCAAGTCCATGGGTCTGGAGGTAGATGAAGATGACATCACCGAACTCGTCGATGAGCATCATGAAGAGCTCACCACCGAGGAACTCAAGGAGTTGCAAGCCATACAGCATGATGAGTTCCAAGCGCAGTTGAGTGGGTCGGAGGAAATCGAGGAGGTAGGCGAAATCTTAGGTACGGCGGAAATAAAACAGATGTTGGCATATCATCAACACGTTGTTGATTTCATCGACAAGCATCACCCACAGAAACTTCAGGTTTGCCGTGTTGTTGCGCAGTTCGATGATGTTTGCTTAACGCATTTTAGAAAAATCCTCAAAAGCTGTATAAAGCAACTTTCACTCAATAGTTTCTTTAAAAAATCTTTAAAACGGTCTAGTGATCATGATGAAAAGAAAGAAAGTGAAGCAAAGAAAAGGAAGACTAAATCAAGTGAAAGTGATGAAAATTAAAAATAAGAAAAGAAAAAATGTAAAAAAAAAATATAAAATTATAAAAATGAAAAAAAAAAAATTAGCTAAGTTAAGTTAAAGTTCACGTAGTAGTGCAAGTTATTGCACACGTTATCGTACAAAGTCACCGTCCCTACCTCCTCGCTGATCTTCCGTCTCCTCCTGCGTAGAAGTCCCTACACCTGCGCTGGCCTGTCGCTAAGGTAAAGTGTTACATTACAACCCGTTTTTTATTTATTATTTCATCATTGTTCTTTTTTTTGGTTTGTAATATGTATTTATTATACAGGCATTGTATTAATGTCACGTGTAATTATGTGTAGCCATTTATTAAGGATTTATTATGGGTTTTTAGGCTGAGGAACGAATTAAATCAATTACCATGTATTCTTATGGGAATATTTGCTCCAACATACGATCGTTTTAACATACGAAGTAGTTTCTGGAACGAATTAAGATCGTATGTAGGGGTATCACTGTATATATATATATATATATTTATATATATATATATATATATATATATATATATATATATATATATATATATATATATATATATGAATATATATATATATATATATATATATATGTATGTATGTATGTATGTATGTATGTATGTATCTGCCCTCCATCTCTATTCCCCTGATTTATTGATGATCTTTCTGGAATTAGTATGAATCGACAGGGGTCACTTGCCTTAGTTAGATAGGCACTGCGCATCACAAGGAACTGGATATCCTTTGATGAATTTACCCAATGAATCCTCTATGAGGCCCTTTGCGTCAATTGGCATAGGAAAAGATGAAGAGAATGTCTGGTGTCTCCTCCATGTCTGTAAGCTGAGAGTTAATTTCCTGAATCTGTTTTGGCAGGTCTTGGACTCCTCTTCTTCTCATAAATTCCTCTCTCCAAGGAGCATGGACTTATCAGTTTTGATAACCTCTCCATACTTTTCAGGAATCCCATTAACTTTGGACTGGAGTTTATGGATAAAAAAGCTCCTTTATTTGTATACTAGACACAAAAAGTATGGGTCATATCTGCTTTGAACCTGGGGTTCCATGGGGCACATGTCCAATATGAATTTTAGCTGTACCATAAATAAGGGGCAATTATAAAGGAAACCTGAACCAGTCTGGTAATGATGTCTCTTTCAAAAGTCTGGTTTTCAATATTAAACTTACCCGATAATCATGTAGCTGTCAACTCCGTTGCCCGACAGAATTCTATGGAGGGATACGCCAGCTATCACAATACTAGAAGGGGGTGTATTTACCAGCGCCACCTGTGGCCAGGTACTCAAGTACTTCTTGTTGACACCTCCTCAATTATTCCTCTGTCGTGCTTCCGGCAAGACGTTCTGGGATACGCTTATGTTCTTGGAGTATTTTCACGACTTTGGTGAAGTATTTCTCTTTGATTTCGGCTGTCGCTTTACTGGAAACTTCTATATTAGCTTAGTTAGCTTTTGGAATTAATTTGATTAATTTTGGTGACGAGAGAGTATGAACTCTCGTTCACTTTTCAATGGCCGACCCTTCCCTTAGACGGAAGTGTTGGTGTCTAAGAGAGTATAGACTCTCTTTCTTAATTTTGCTTAACAAAAGTTATAGATTTATTTTATATCTCTCCGCCTCTTATAGGCCTCTTCGATTAACTTCCTTTTATTATAAACTCATTAAAATTAATTTTTATATTTGTTTATATTCGACCTTCCTAATAGTAGGCGGTCTTTTACCGAAGTTAATAAACTTTGAGCCCGTCATTTCGGTTTTACCTGTTAACATATTATGCTATTTCCGCCACAGAGTTTGAAAGATTTTCTTTGACAGTCTCGTACTGTTTTCAAAGCTGAACTAACGTTTTGTTTTGTCTCTGCAGTTGTTGACGTTCAGAACGTTCAACTTGCACTCTATCGTTACGATAGAGAAAGAATGTTCACGGTTTCACGTTGCAGTAAGAGTAACCGTGTCTAGCGTTTTGTTCATTCTTTCTTAACTTAATGGTTTTGATCCTAATAAAGGAACTTTTCAGTTTTTTTCCTTTAACAATAATATGTTTTAACGATATATATGATTGGGCTCTTCTCTCAGGTTCTAAGTCAAGAGAGAGAGAGAGAGAGAGAGAGAGATAGAGACGGAGGGAGAAAGAGGATAAACGTTTCATTCAAGCCTGCCAGGCGTACGAGTAACGTCGTTATCGTTTTTTGCTCTTCTCCCTAGTCTCTTTAGGGGAAGAAACTAAACGTTTCTAGAGTGATCTAGTGTTTAGTCTCTTTCCAACCACTGAATTATCTTTCATTAGATTTTTCTGTTACATTGTAATTCTGTTTTCGCAATTACTAACTTTGAGAAAGGATAGAATTGCGTATTTCAGGTACAAACCACTTAAAGTTTCGAGTTCAGTGAAATAAGTGCAAACAGAAATCAAAGTGATAAGTGATTAGTGCGTGAGGGTACTTTTGTGCGCGCCAGTCGTCCTCCCAGTCCGGGACCTCTTGCAAGCTCCCAAGCCCAGGGGAGAAGCAATGTCGAAGGGCATAAGGGTTCAGCAGGCCTTGATCGGCGCACAGAAGTATTCTCGGTGGTTGTGGGCGTGTCTTACCGAGACCGTCACTCCCACCCGCAGACGATTGAGCCCTTATTTTGCTCGTCTGCAGAAGAGATTAGGGGAGAAAATAAAGGCAGAGTAACGCTGGTCTCAGGTCTCAAGACTTCTTAAACGTTAAGTCCAGACCTATGCCAGACGTACGAAGTTAAAGTTCACAACCCGAATACAGTCACAACTTTCGGTCTTGATGCGTGAGTGTCGGGCTGAGAGTGTTGCACCTCCTCCTCCGCCTACACTCCCTCCACCTGTTCTCGCTCCGCCTGTGCTCGCCCAGCCTGCACCTGCTCCGCCTGTGCTCGCCCAGCCTGCACCTGCTCCGCCTGTGCTCGCCCAGCCTGCACCTGCTCCGCCTGGTCGCAGCACCATCTGCCAGGCGTACGATGTTGTGAACTCTACTACAGTCCATGCAAGCACAGCTTTCGGACTTGATGAGTGAGTGTCGGGCTGAGAGTGTTGCTCCTCCGCCTCCGCCTACACTCCCTCCTCCTACACTCGCTCCGCCTGATCACAGTACCATCTGCCAGGCGTATGATGTTGTGGACTCTACTACAGTCCATGCAAGCACAGCTTTCGGACTTGATGCGTGAGTGTCGGGCTGAGAGTGTTGCTCCTCCGCCTCCGCCTACACTCCCTCCACCTACACTCGCTCCGCCTGATCGCAGTACCACCTGCCAGCAGTTCCACCTGCCAGGCGTACGATGTTGAGACACGTGCTGAGTTTGCTGTTCCCTGTGGTGTTCAGCCTCCGCCTTTCTTAAGGCAACCTTTACATTGGGATCAGGAGGATTATACCTCTCTTCCTCCGCCTCCACTTGCTGCTCCACCAGTGATGCAACACTCGGTTGAGGTACAACAACCTCTCCCGTCCATGAGTCAGTTTCCTCAGCTCTTGCTGCAGCGAGCTCAACCCTCCATAAGGCAAGCACCACAACACCTTAGCCTTGCGCCTCAGGAGCCTCAGCTTGCGAGACATTTACCTTGTTCTGCGCAGCCTCTTCCTCATCGCGCTCCGCTCACACCACAGGAACTGGAACTTGCTACTCCGCTTCCGCCAACCGCTCAGCAAGCGCAACCCTTGGGTTCAACCACTCATGCTAGGAGTCAGCCTCCTCCACCCATGCGCCTTCCTTCTGCTTGTCTTTTATTCAGCCTTTGCAGACTGAGCCTCAGGTGTTCCCTCATCGGAGTCTTGAAGAGGAAACCACACTATTGTTGTTCCAGCTCGTTCTGACTCTGCTGTTCAGCATACCATGGTTTAAACCCCATGCAAGCATGCATAAAGCACTCTAGCACTGGTCATGGAATTTCTGAGAAATGTTAAACGCCATGCACACGCTCTGCTTTCCTTTCAGCAGGCTCTGCTTACAGCAGGCTCTGCTTACTACATGCTCAGCATTCAGCATGCTCTGCATTCAGCATGCTCTGCATACAACATGCTCTGCATACAGCATGCTCTGCATTCAGCATGCTCTGCATACAACATGCTCTACATACAGCATGCTCTGCATACAGCATACTCTGCATACATCATGCTCTGCATACCTTACCGCATGCTTCTCAAAACATCTTGGGTTGTTGCCAACTCACTAGACTGTCAAGCAGTTTCATAACGTTGCCTTCTAGTCTGCTGCTTTGCACCAGTGAACCCTCACTCAGAGAACTTAGCTTTTCTAGGATAAGGTCCCTGTAGATGAGAAAGTTCTTTTCTCCCTCCTTCTGATATTCCCTTGAGGACTCTGTCATTTGGAGGGAGCCTTTAGCTGCATAACCTCTTATGGACTTTTATTTAAGCATAACATGCTTACAGGGAAGGTAATGGTTACACTTCAGCCGCTAATCCCGTCTGTTACCACACCTGCTCCCATAGACCTTGAGCTGTGTTGCATGACATGCAGTCCAAGCTTAGTCCTTGTTAGAGGATTTTTTGTTTACGGAGTCAATGTGTCACGGGGAAGACGTTCAACAACCAACAGAAGCGACTTGTTGTGACGCAGTGCGGCAACCTCAGCAACCCGTTAAGGAGTTGTCTGTACGACCCAGACAGTCTAGACAGATTCGGGTTGTCACTGTACTTCCTCGCTTGCCCATGATTGACAGTTTACAGACTGTGCAGCAGTATCATGATCTTGTGTCCGGCTCCGTCAGACGACTGGCTTTTAAGAGCTCCCTCAAGTCGTCGCTGTCTGGAGATTTTCAAATGGACTATGGATCTGACCAAGGAACTGGGCCTCCTGGTCAATTTTGAGGAGTCTCAGCTCGTTCCATCCCAGACCATTGTCTCCTTGGGTATGGATCTTCAGAGTCGAGCTTTTCGGACTTGTCCGTCGGCCCCAAGGATCTTCCAAGCCCTAGAATGCATCCAGAGCATGCTGAGAAGGAACCGATGCTTAGTCAGGCAGTGGATGAGTCTAACAGGGACACTTTCATCGCTGGCCCTGTTCATCGAGTTAGGGAGACTCCACCTCCGCCCCCTTCAGTATCATCTAGCTGCTCACTGGATAAAGGACATGACGCTAGAGACGGGCTCAGTTCCTGTTTCCGAAGAGATGAGGTCTACTCTAACGTGGTGGAAGAACAGCATTCTTCTCAAGGAAGGTCTACCTTTGGCTGTTCAGACCTCCGACCACCGTCTCTTCTCGGACGCATCGGACACGGGCTGGGGTGCGACACTGGACGGACAGGAATGCTCGGGAACATGGAATCAGGAGCAAAGGACACTTCACATCTATTGCAAGGAGTTGTTGGCAGTTCATTTGGCCTTGATAAACTTCAAGTCCCTCCAGCTTAACAAGGTGGTGGAGGTGAACTCCGACTACACCACAGCCTTGGCTTACATCTCCAAGCAGGGAGGGACTCATTCGAGGAAGTTGTTCGAGATCGCAAGGGACCTCCTCATTTGGTCAAAAGATCGAAAGCTCACGCTGGTAACGAGGCTCATTCAGGGCGATATGAATGTCATGGCAGATCGCCTCAGCCGGAAGGGTCAGGTCTTCCCCACAGAGTGGACCCTTCACAAGAATGTTTGCAGCAGACTTTGGGCCCTGTGGGGTCAGCCAACCATAGATCTATTCGCTACCTCGATGACCAAGAGGCTCCTCTTGTATTGTTCTCCGATTCCAGACCCAGCAGCAGTTCGCGTGGATGCCTTTCTGCTGGATTGGTCCCATCTCAACCTGTATGCATTCCCGCCGTTCAAGATTGTCAACAGGGTACTTCAGAAGTTCGCCTCTCACAAAGGGACACGGCTGACGTTGGTTGCTCCCCTCTGGCCCGCGAGAGAATGGTTCACTGAGGTACTGCAATGGCTGGTCGACGTTCCCAGGACTCTTCCTCCTAGAGTGGACCTTCTGCGTCAACCTCACGTAAAGAAGGTACACCCAACCTCCACGCTCTTCGTCTGACTGCCTTCAGACTATCGAAAGACTCTCAAGAGCTAGAGGCTTTTCGAAGGAGGCAGCCAGAGCGATTGCCAGAGCAAGGACGACATCCACTCTCAAGAGTCTATCAGTCTTAATGGGAAGTCTTCCGAAGCTGGTGCAAGGCCAATGCAGTTTTCCTCAACCAGTACCAATGTAACCCAGATTGCTGACTTCCTGTTACATCTAAGGAACGTAAGATCCCTATCAGCTCCTACGATCAAGGGTTACAGAAGTTTGTTGGCAGCGGTTTTCCGCCACAGAGGCTTGGATCTTTCCTCCAACAAAGATCTACAGGACCTCCTTAGGTCTTTTGAGACCTCAAAGGAACGTCGGTTGTCCACTCCAGGCTGGAATCTAGACGTGGTCCTAAGGTTCCTAGTGTCATCAGGATTTGAACCGCTCCAATCAGCCTCTTTTAAGGACCTCACATTAAAAACTCTTTTCCTCGTGTGCTTAGCAACAGGTAAAAGAGTAAGTGAGATCCACGCCTTCAGCAGGAACATAGGTTTCACATCTGAAACGGCTACATGTTCCTTGCAGCTCGGTTTTTTGGCTAAAAACGAGCTTCCTTCCCGTCCTTGGCCTAAGTCGTTCGAGATCCCAAGCCTGTCCAACATGGTGGGGAACGAACTGGAGAGAGTACTTTGCCCAGTTAGAGCTCTTAAGTACTATCTAAGAAGGTCAAAACCATTACGAGGACAATCAGAAGCCTTATGGTGTGCTATCAAGAAGCCTTCTCTACCAATGTCTAAGAACTCAGTTTCTTACTACATCAGGCTTCTGATTAGAGAAGCAAATTCTCATCTGAAGGAAGAAGACCTTGCTTTGCTGAAGGTAAGGACACATGAAGTGAGAGCTGTGGCTACTTCAGTGGCCTTCAAACAGAACCGTTCTCTGCAGAGTGTTATGGATGCAACCTATTGGAGAAACAAGTCAGTGTTCGCATCATTCTATCTCAAAGATGTCCAGTCTCTTTACGAGTACTGCTACACCCTGGGTCCATTCGTAGCAACGAATGCAGTAGTAGGCGAGGGCTCAGCCACTACATTCCCATAATCCCATAACTTTTTAACCTTTCTCTTGAATACTTTTTATGGGTTGTACGGTCGGCTAAGAAGCCTTCCACATCCTTGTTGATTTGGCGGGTGGTCAATTCTTTCTTGAGAAGCGCCAAGGTTAAAGGTTGTGATGAGGTCCTTTAGTATGGGTTGCAGCCCTGTATACTTTAGCACCTTTGAGTTGATTCAGCCTCCCAAGAGGAACGCTGCGCTCAGTAAGGAAGACGATCTTATTAAAGGCAGAGTAACGGTTCAAGTCGACTTCCTTACCAGGTACTTATTATTTCATTGTTATTGTGGATAACTGATTATATGAAATATGGGATACTTAGCTATCCTTTAATCTTGTACACTGGTTTTCACCCACCCCCCTGGGTGTGAATCAGCTACATGATTATCGGGTAAGTTTAATATTGAAAAATGTTATTTTTATTAATAAAATAAATTTTTGAATATACTTACCCGATAATCATGATTTAATCGACCCTCCCTTCCTCCCCATAGAGAACCAGTGGACCGAGGAATAATTGAGGAGGTGTCAACAAGAAGTACTTGAGTACCTGGCCACAGGTGGCGCTGGTAAATACACCCCCTTCTAGTATTGTGATAGCTGGCGTATCCCTCCATAGAATTCTGTCGGGCAACGGAGTTGACAGCTACATGATTATCGGGTAAGTATATTCAAAAATTTATTTTATTAATAAAAATAACATTTTGAAGTGTAAAACCTACTTCGGGGGTAACTTGATTTTAAAAAAGTATTTCAAATAGGTGATGTAAAATTAATCATTATATGACTGAAGACTATGATGATACAGTTAAGGTACTCTGCAATGGAGATTTGTTCTTGCAAATGACCAAGAAAATGTAAATAAATAAGACCTCTTGCTAGATGTTCTGTGAGAATCATACAGCTACTGAATAAAGTCTCTATGGGCAAAGAGAAGAATGAAGAGAATTGATGAATTGAATTAGGTATGGAAATTAAACAATTCAGTGACTAGATGCTTTTGAGCCATTCTTGTTTAGTATGTCAGCTAGGAAACTGAAATGTGTAGAACACTTAATGTCTATGAGTTTGGACTAATTATAATATAGGGGTTGGTGATAAAACTAACTTTCAAAATGAAAAACAAAAACAAAAGAATTAAGGTTTCGAAGCCTTCTTCTGTGTATGAAATTCACAAATGATATCCATTATGTAACCTTTTTGTTATGCAATTAATATATGGAGGCACAAAATATTTAATTGATTATTGTCAGTGAGCCAGATTTGTAACTTAATGTATGACGGGTGTATTTTACAGTTACACTTTGAAAGTTCGACTAACCAGCTCCTCGGTTAATGTCTTGCGGAATGTTTTGATGGGGGTGAGGTCTGGATTCTCTTAGATAGTCAGTTTCATAACTTACTCAGCTCTTATATTTCTAGCTTTGTAAAGCTGCAATATATTGTTATGGTAAATTATTGCTTTTTGGATCCTTATTTTATTCTGACATACCAATAATAAGAATTAAATACCTGTACTGTATTTGTAATTGAATGACAAAAGTGTGTTAATCCTCCCATTGCTTTATATAACTTTATGATTTTACTATACAGAAGGTCCTCATCTTACAAATATTCCACTTACAGGCATTCAGAAATACAAACACAAATCCAATTGAAAATAACAAAGATAAAGAAATACTGTAATAAAACAGTATTAAATCATCTAATTGAGTAACAAAAATGTTATTTTCAATATTTAACTTAGCCGGTGATTATAATAGCTGCAACTCTGTTGCTCGACAGAAAACTCTAAGGAAAAATTCGCCAGCGATCGCTATACAGGTTGCGGGTGTGCCCAACAGCGCCATCTGTCGTCCAAGTACCCAGTACTCAATGTAAACAAAGAACTCAATTTTCTCTCTGTCGTGCTACCGACAAGACCTACTAATTCGCTGTTGCTAACTGGATTTGTTTTCACAACTATTTGGTGAAGTACACTATTCTAGTTTTGAGCTTTCGCTGTGCAGGCTTTCTCTTCAAAAATCCTTGCATTCTTTTTTTGATTACGGATTATTTGTTGATGACTTTGGATAGTTTTTGAATTCCCCTTTGACCAATTCAAAATGGCTGACCCTTCTCAAGTCCCAAAATTTAGGAAGTGTAATGCTAGGGACTGTTCAAGGCGTCTTCCGAAGGCCTCTATCGACCCTCACACTGTTTGTTCCAATTGTCGGGATAAAACCTGTCAATTGGAAGATCGATGTGAGGAGTGCGTTGGGCTTTCGGAATTCGATTTTATCGAATTCCAAAAGTATACACGTAGGCTAGAGAGAGATAGAGTTAGGAGAAGTTCCTCTCGTTCTGTTGACATTTCCTCTCCTCATGCCCCACAACCTATTCCTTCCCCTGTAGTGGTTGCTCCTAATCCCCCTTCTGGCACTCAGGAACCTTCGATGGCTGATATGATGCGGGCCATCCAAGCTCTGGGTGAGAGGGTTGAGTCCCTGGCTAGTGACCGTAACCAGCTCATGGCGGATGTCAAGGAGCTGAAGTGTAAAAGTGCAGTGGGAAGTGTTAAAGTGAGTGATAGTGTTGTGGATAGTGTTGCGCTTGAGGGTTCGTCTGTTCGTGCCTGTCGTCCTCCTAGTCCGGGACCTCTTGCAAGCTCCCAAGTCCAGGGGAGAAGCAATGTCGTACGACCAATGGGTTCGAGAGGCTTTAATCAGCGAACAGACGTTCCCTCCGTAGTACCGGGCGCATCTTCCCAAGATCGCCCCTGCCGCACAAAGACGAGAGAGCCCATTTATTCCTCGTCTTCGGAAGGTGTTTCTCGCAAGAAACAATGGACCAAGGTCTCACGACCATTAAAACGCAAGTCGGTCCCTTCCGCGCAAGTCCAACGGCCCAGCTGTAGCCACTGGGTCAGTTCGGACTCGCTGCAGTCTTCCGATGACTGCTCACCTCCTAAGAGAGGCAAAGCGGTACCGCCTCAGACAGTTACACCGTCTGTCGCCGCACCTGCTCCTGCAGACCCTAAGTGGTCTTTTCTGCAGAGCATGCAGTCCCAATTAACGTCTCTGATGCAGGACTTGCGTGCGGAGAAGGTTGCTGCTGCACCAGCTAGTACAGCCTCTTGCCTACAACCAACCACACACTCGGTTGTGCGTCCTGTGGACGCTGAGGCGACCTTCTTGCGCACTCCAGTTGAGAGAGTTCCGCCACCCATGCGTTCCAGTGTACCCTGCCAGCCGCATGTTGACGTTCAGCGACGCACGGAGCCTTCCGTTGACGTTCGTGAGGTACAACAACCGTCAGAGTTGTTTTGTTTTGACGTGGTGCGTCAACCTCCGCAACCCAGTGTGGTTGCCACTGCTCACCCACATCAGGCTAGACAGTCTGGAGTAGACGCTGTGCGTCCCCGCGCTGCTATGGTTGTTGCCAGCTCACAGACTGGGCAACAGTTCCATGACGTTGCGTCCGGCTCAGTCACGCATGCACCCGTGCGACCGGACTCAGCTAACCAGCCGTTACCTACTCCATTGCCGCTTCCTCCTCAATACTCGGATGATGGTCTTTCTGATGATGATGGTGCTGCACACGTAGATGAACCACATTCGGATCTTGACGAGCCTAAGTCTACGCAACCCTCTTTGGACTTTAGGAAGGTTTTGGCACTGTTCAAAGAGATGTTTCCGGACCAGTTTGTGTCTGTGGCTCCGCGCTCTCCTCAGTCAGAGTTTGTTTTAGGTATGCTGTCATCCTCGCCTGCCTTTACTAGACTCGTCCTCGCACGCTCGTCCAAGAGAGCTTTACGAGTGATAGGAGAATGGATGCAGTCCAAAAAGAGTCTAGGGAAGACAGCCTTCACGTTTCCCCCTGCTAGACTCTCTTCTAGATCGAGCGTCTGGTATGCCACGGGAGAAGTTCTCGGCTTGAGAGTTCCTGCCTCTGCCCAGGGCGACTTCTCAAGTCTTGTAGACTCTCCCCGCCGGCTAGCCATGAGACGCTCAAAGATATGTTGGTCATCTTCGGACCTGGACCACCTTTTGAAAGGGATATTTAGAGCCTTCGAGGTCTTCAACTTTTTAGACTGGTGTCTGGGAGCTCTAAGCAGGAAGATCTCTCCGACAGAGAAGGAGACTTCATTGCTCATCATGTCCTGCATGGACAAGGCCGTACGTGACGGATCTAATGAGCTTGCTGCATCTTTCGTGTCCGGAGTCCTCAAGAAGCGTGAGAACCTTTGCACTTTCCTGTCAGCTGGAGTTACACCTTGCCAAAGATCCGAACTTCTGTTTGCTCCTCTTTCCAAGTGCCTCTTTCCAGAGGACCTGATTAAGGAGATTGCTGCTTCTTTGATACAGAAGTATACTCATGATCTGGTTGCGTCCTCTGCTCGCAAAGCCACCCCTTTGCCTACCTTGTCAGCTAGACCAAGGATGGACACTCCAGCGTCCCGATTTATGCCGCCCTTTCGTGGCAGAGCCTCCAGCAGAGGAGGTGCTCGTGCTGAAGGGAGACGTGGAAAGAAGAAAGGAACCAAGTCCTTTAAAGGCAGAGTCTGACTGCCAGCTTCTTCAGACAGCAGTGGGAGCCAGACTCAAGAACTTCTGGCAGACCTGGGAGAAGAGAGGCGCAGATGCACAATCTGTGAAGTTGCTCAGAGAGGGGTACAAGATCCCGTTTGTACGAAAACCCCCTCTAGCAACGTCTCCCATCGATCTCTCTCCCAGGTACAGAGAGGAAGACAAGAGACGAGCATTGAAACAGGAAGTGTCTCTCTTACTAGAAAAGGGAGCGGTAGTCAAAGTCCTGGACCATCAAACCCCGGGCTTCTACAACCGTCTCTTCTTAGTGGCAAAGAAGACAGGAGGGTGGAGGCCGGTGCTAGACGTCAGTGCGCTGAATGTCTTTGTCACAAAGCAGACGTTCTCCATGGAGACCACAAAGTCGGTTCTAGCAGCGGTCAGAAGGGAAGACTGGATGGTCTCGTTAGACCTAAGGGACGCCTACTTCCACGTCCCCATCCACCCAGACTCCCAACCTTTTCTGAGATTCTTTTACGAAAAGGTTGTTTGCCAGTTTCAAGCCCTGTGCTTTGGCCTAAGCACAGCTCCTCTTGTGTTTACGAGGCTGATGAGGAATGTAGCCAAATTCCTTCATTTAGCGGATATCCGAGCCTCCCTCTACTTGGACGACTGGCTTCTCAGAGCTTCTTCCAGTCGTCGCTGTCTGAAGGATCTAAAGTGGACTCTAGATCTGACCAAGGAATTGGGTCTCCTTGTCAATATGGAAAAGTCTCAAGTGGTCCCATCCCAAACTATTGTGTATCTAGGGATGGAGATTCACAGTCTAGCTTTTCGGGCTTTTCCGTCGGCCCCCAGAACAAGCCAAGCCCTGTTATGCATCCAGAACATGCTGAAGAAGGAACGATGTTCAGTCAGGCAGTGGATGAGTCTGATAGGGACGCTATCATCCCTGGAACAGTTCGTAGCATTAGGAAGACTACACCTCCGTCCTCTTCAATATCACCTAGCATTTCACTGGAAAAAGGACAAGACGCTAGAAGCGGTCTCGATTCCCATTTCCGAGAAGATGAAGTCTTGCCTGACATGGTGGAAGGACAGTATCAACCTCAGAGAGGGTCTGCCCCTGGCTGTTCAGACTCCCAACCACGTTCTCTTCTCGGACGCATCGGACGTAGGCTGGGGCGCGACATTAGACGGTCGGGAATGCTCGGGAATATGGAACTCGAGTCAAAGGACAATGCATATCAACTGCAAGGAGCTACTGGCAGTACATCTGGCCTTGAAAAGCTTCAGGTCTCTCCTTCAAGGCAAAGTGGTGGAGGTGAACTCGGACAACACCACGTCTTTGGCGTACATCTCCAAGCAAGGAGGGACCCACTCACTGACGCTGTACGAGATCGCAAGGGACCTCCTCACCTGGTCAAAAGGTCTAAACATATCGCTACTTACGAGGTTCATCCAAGGCAACTTGAATGTCATGGCAGATTGCCTCAGTCGGAAGGGACAAATTCTTCCAACAGAATGGACCCTCCACAAGGATGTATGCAAGAGTCTTTGGGCCACCTGGGGCCAGCCGACCATAGATCTCTTTGCAACCTCGATGACCAAGAGGCTCCCAATTTATTGCTCACCAATCCCGGACCCAGCAGCAGTTCGTATAGATGCCTTTCTCCTAGATTGGTCTCATCTAGATCTATATGCATTCCCTCCGTTCAAGATTGTCAACAAGGTACTGCAGAAGTTCGCCTCTCACGAAGGGACAAGGTTGACGCTAGTTGCTCCCCTCTGGCCCACGAGAGAATGGTTCACCGAGGTACTTCGATGGCTAGTAGACGTTCCCAGAACACTTCCCCTAAGGGTGGACCTTCTACGTCAGCCACACGTAAAGAAGGTACACCAAGGCCTCCACGCTCTTCGTCTGACTGCCTTCAGACTATCGAAAGACTCGAGAGAGCTAGAGGCTTTTCGAAGGAGGCAGCCAGAGCGATTGCTAGAGCAAGGAGAACATCCACCCTTAGAGTCTACCAATCGAAGTGAGAAGTCTTCCGAAACTGGTGCAAGTCAGTATCAGTATCCTCGACCAGTACCTCTGTAACTCAAATAGCTGACTTCCTCTTATATCTGAGGAAAGAACGATCTCTTTCAGCTCCCACTATCAAGGGTTACAGAAGCATGTTGGCATCAGTCTTCCGTCACAGAGGCTTAGATCTTTCCAACAATAAAGATCTACAGGACCTCCTTAAGTCTTTTGAGACCACGAAGGAGCGTCGTTTGGTTACACCTGGTTGGAATTTAGACGTGGTACTAAGATTCCTCATGTCAGACAGGTTCGAGCCGCTACAATCAGCCTCCCTGAAAGATCTCACCTTAAAGACTCTTTTCCTGGTTTGCCTAGCCACAGCTAAAAGAGTCAGTGAGATTCATGCCTTCAGCAAGAACATAGGTTTCTCATCTGAAACGGCTACATGTTCTCTACAACTTGGTTTTCTAGCCAAAAACGAGCTACCTTCTCGACCTTGGCCAAAATCGTTCGATATTCCAAGCTTATCGAATATGGTTAGAAATGAACTAGAAAGAGTCTTATGCCCTGTCAGAGCTCTTAAGTTCTATTTAAAACGAACTAAACCTTTAAGAGGCCCGTCTGAAGCTTTATGGTGTTCAGTTAAGAAACCATCTTTGCCTATGTCAAAGAATGCCTTATCCTATTTTATCAGACTGTTAATATGAGAAGCTCATTCCCATCTGAATGAGGAAGACCAAGCTCTGCAGAGGGTAAGGACACATGAAGTTAGAGCTGTCGCAACTTCCGTGGCCTTTAAACAAAATAGATCTCTGCGAAGTATAATGGACGCAACCTATTGGAGAAGCAAGTCAGTGTTCGCGTCTTTTTATCTTAAGGATGTCCAGTCTCTTTACGAGGACTGCTACACTCTGGGACCATTCGTAGCAGCGAGTGCAGTAGTGGGTGAGGGCTCAACCACTACAATTCCCTAATTCCATAACCTTTTTAATCTTTCTCTTGAAATGTTTTTATTGTTGTTTTTTGGGTTGTCCGGAAGGCTAAGAAGCCTTTCGCATCCTGGTTGATTTGGCGGGTGGTCAAAGTCATTTCTTGAGAAGCGCCTAGATTAGGGGTTTTGATGAGGTCCTGTTGTATGGGTTGCAACCCTTGATACTTCAGATCCTAGGGGTCGATCAGCATCCTGAGAGGATCGCGAGGCTCCGTAAGGAAGACGTACTTAAAAAGGCAGAGTAATTGTTCAAGTCGACTTCCTTACCAGGTACCTATTTATTTTGTTTTTGTTATTTTGATAACTTCTAAAATGAAATAAAAAATTCTTAGCTCATAATAATGTAAACATATAATGCTGGTCTCTACCCACCCCCCTGGGTGTGAATCAGCTATTATAATCACCGGCTAAGTTAAATATTGAAAAATTTTATTTTTATAATAAAATAAATTTTTGAATATACTTACCCGGTGATTATAAATTAAAGGACCCTCCCTTCCTCCCCAATAGAGACGCAGTGGACCGAGGAGAAAATTGAGTTCTTTGTTTACATTGAGTACTGGGTACTTGGACGACAGATGGCGCTGTTGGGCACACCCGCAACCTGTATAGCGATCGCTGGCGAATTTTTCCTTAGAGTTTTCTGTCGAGCAACAGAGTTGCAGCTATTATAATCACCGGGTAAGTATATTCAAAAATTTATTTTATTATGAAAATAACATTTTGTAACAACCTGATATTTATTTAATATGAAACAGAACTATTTGTTGACTTTTGTAGCTGAAAATTATAGGTACGGGAGTCAGGTTAGGCCTATCCTATGCCAAAATTTTTGAAAATCGACCTACAATCAATTCAGCTGACAACAAATAATTCAACTTACAAAAAGCTTCTTGGAACCTATTAGGTTTGTAAATTGAGGACCTTATGTACAGTAGTTGTTGGTTTGCATCTAGACAGTTAAGTACGATTGAATCATTTAAAACTGTAGGGTAATTTACTGTTTCATAAATGCATAATTAAACTATGAAATATTCAATGCAAGTATTAATTTTTTTGAATGTCTTAAAGATGAATGGATACAGATCTTATATTTAATTTTTACATAGAATTGAGGTACAGTACCACTGTATTTTGTGGAATAGAGACTGGCCAGTTCTATTTTAGTGAATGATGTTTTTTGTAGACCGTAATTTACCTTTAGTTATGCTATTGCATTTAATAATGATAATTAGATAATGAAGTATTTTATAACTGCATTTTTTTAAAAGAAATTTCTTGAGATTTTTGGCATCCTACTCATTTTGTATTCCACATCTTTTTCACGGTCTGGATTGATGACTGCAGAATATACGGTAAGTTTTGCAGTAATATCTTTTGTTTTTCGTTAGAATTGCACCTTTGATAGTAATTCCAACTGTGATAGGAAAGATGTGTGTTGATAATGTTTGGTGCAATCATTGTACATTACTGTTTATAACAAGGACTTAAATATATTGTGAATGCACTTCACGTGAGAAACAAGACTGCAGTTTTACAAAAGCCTTATTTCAGGTCTGTAGAGAAACCAAGTTATGAATTTTAGTAAGAGAAACAGCACAGGAGTACTTTGATAGTATGGCATATAAGGCTCATTCCCTCTAGGAGTACATACTCAGTTCTACCAACTGTATGTTTCTCTGTATAAGGCAAACTTTAAATCCTAAAATTCTCCCCTAAAAGTTGGGGGTTGTCTTATACAGTGCTATCATTCTAAAAATCAAACCTAGAATTATCAGTGATGTTTATCAGTAAGCTAGCCTCAACTTCAGTGCAATAACCAGACATGCATGAAAAGATTCACATTATGATATAAACTGACAATAAAGGTAATAAAATAATTTTTACTTTATACAGTGTACCATATATTATTGACATATCTTCCTAATAAACAGTCTATTCTAGGAATAATTCTATATCAATGAAATCAACTTTTTTCTATGCAAACCCAGATGAGAAAATATAAACATAGTGAGCTGATTTTGTTGTCTGCTAATTTCAAACTTCAGTATTGTACTGGTATCAATATGAGCACAGATAAATAACAAATAGTATTCTTAATGTAATTTCCAATTGTTCCGTAACTGGAATACAAACCAAGCTATTTATTAGGGGTTATACTTTTGGCGTAGCTGAAATGACGAGCCATTAAAATTTAGCGAGGGTTAACTACCCACACCGCTTGTTAGCGGGGGTAGGTGGGGGGTAGCTTGCTACCACTCCCGTTCACACACCTGTGATTTAGTCACTTTACTTTTGGCTCGGATGGAGAGCGGTTGTTTCCGCTCTTCCTCCTCGCCTATTCTGGACTGCCATTAATTTTTGTCTTTTAACTTACTTTTTCTTATACATGTATAATTAACTTACTTTTTCTTATACATGTATATACAGTATATGAAAACATTCTTAATGTTTATGTATATATATCTGTATAGAAATGTGATAAGTTTCCTTTTCAGTGTTTGTGCTGTGCGTGTGATACACATACGAAAACGACACTTGCGTACATTAGCACCGCAACAAGGCCAGCACAGTTCCACTTCGTGGGGAACGACCTCTCCCTCTCTGGTCCACCGGTCTTCACGTCGGCATATAACCGTTGACTCGGCCGCCGCAGGGGAATCGTCATCGCCTGGACCCTCTTCATTCAACTATTGTCTTCGCCTTTTCTCTTTTCCTATGGGAAACATGGATTACTGAGCGAAGGGAATGTGGCCTCTCAGAGATTGACTACGGTCTTTCTCTTCTCAAGGTCGTTCACCTTTCAACAACAGTGTACTATTTGGAAGAGCACCTTTCCCGTTCGCGGGTTAGGTTGCGCTTCCGATTGTTTGTCTCAATTATTTTTAGTGAAATTATAATTGTAATTTTAACTTTTCAGCTTTTCTCCATGGGGAACACTTCCCTTCAGAGGATCAGTGGTTCTCACTCTTAGTGAATATTCTTAGCTGATTTAAGGGAGGGCGCAATACTTATTTTTATGTTGTTCCCTCGGGGTTCCTCTTCGGAGTTCCTCCCTAGCGAATTTTTCTGTTAAATAATTAATTTTATTTTTTATTTTTCCCAGTTAACTATGCAGTTTTTTCTTCGTTCGACTAAGAGTGCCGACGAAGCAGAGCTGTTCTGTTCATGCCTGGAGAATCTGCTGTCACTGCCGTCCCTCAGAGGACGTCGTCATGAGCGTCATCACTTCTCTTAGAAGTACGCCCATGACAAGATAACCAGCACTTCAGATCATCTTAGAACGCTAACCAGGAGGTTCGCCTCCAGGGGTTGGACAACTTTCCCTTCCGAGGGAAAGTTTCCTCCCCAGATGTGAGGTTGTCTCTCCCTTCCGAGGGAGAACTTCCCACATCTTAATAAATTCATCATCTCCGACTACTGTTGCTGCCTTCGCCCAGACTACTCTCCCCCCTTGCTGAGTCTCTGTTCCTTCAGTGGCGGAGCACAGTCTTAGGCAAGTCTCTTCTACAAAGTGTTCACCTCTCTCGTTCGCGAATGAGGCCACTCATAGAGACTCCTCTTCGGATGATCGCTACTATTGAAGGTCAGCTTGCTGATCCACCGGCCTTCATGGGCGTCATCTCTTCTCTCAGAAGTACGCCCTTGGCAACACCTGATCAGCACTTCATCTTCGAGGAAGGTTGTTTCCCCCTTCCGAGAGAGAACTACCTGCATCTTAAATCACTTCACAGACTCCGACTGCTGTTGCTATCTTTGCCTCGACTACTTTCCCCCCTTGCTGAGTCTCTTCCTTCAGAGGCGGAGCACAGTGTTAGGCAAGTCTCGCCTATGAAGTGTTCACCTCTCTCGTTCGCAAGAGAGGCCACTCATAGAGACACCTCTTCGGAGGATCACTCTGCTCATCAGTTCCTGATCATCCTACCAGCAGACCTACTACCGCAACCTTGCGCTGCAACTTAGTCCGTGGACTTCGGTCCTGGACTCTTCCTAAGGCCAGCTTGCTGGTCCATCGGCCCTCATTGGCATCATCAGTTCCAGATCATCCTACCAGCAGACCTACCAGCGCAACCTTGCGCTGCACCCTAGTGCTTGGACTTCGGTCGTGGACTCTTTCATGGACCTTACACGGTTGCCATCAGTGGATGTTCGCCTTTCCAAAGGGCACAACCCAGTTCCTGATCGTCCTGCCAGCTGAACTGCCGATCTACCAACGCAACTTTACGTCGCTGGTAGTCCTTGGACTTCGGTCCTGGACTCTTCCGCGGACCTCTTTCGGTCCCCATCGGTGAATGTTCGCCCTTCCAAAGGGCACATCCCAGTTCCTGATCGTCCTGCCAGCTGACCTACCGATCTAGAAACGCAACCTTACGCCGCTGTTAGTCCTTGGACTTCGATCCCGGACTCTTCCCTGGACCTTTTACAGTCTCCATTATGGATGTTTACCCTTCCAAAGGGCTCATCCCAGTTTCTGGTCGTCTTGCCAGCTGACCTGCCGACCTACTAGCGCTACCTTACGCTACAGTTAGTCCTTGGACTTCGGTCCTGGACTCTTCTGAGGATCACCAGCTCCCTCCTGCAAGGATTATCATGTGCACCATTCTTCCGCGTGCGTGCCAGTGGTCTTCTGCCCGCGCCAATGGTCTTCCGCGTGCCGATGGTCTTCCGCGTGCAAGTGTGCCAATAGTCTTGTGCGCGTGCCAACAGTCTTCTGCGCACGCGCGCTGACGGTCTCCCGCGACCAATGGTCTTCCGAACGCTCGTGCCAGCAGTCTCCACGTAGTACTCTCACACACGCGCCAATGCACCCGCCCTTGCGCAACCAGTCACGCTTCGGCGCATTCTAGGGAGACTGCACAAAACTACGCAGTGTCTTACTGCGCTGCGCGCCAGCGCTCTTCCACACTTTCTGCGCCCTCCTGCGCAGTTGCGGTCTCAGATCCAATGCACCAGCTCTTGCCTAAGAGCCAGTGCTTGCCTGCTCTCTAGGCAGAAATTGAGCACCAGCATCACCCTGTATGCCATCGCTCCAGTACTCTACTGCACACTCGCGCAATAGGCAGAAAAAAGGAATTAAACTTTTTGGACAGGTCACCATTGCCCCATTCCTCCCCGCAAACGCGTAACATTGCCACCGGGAAAAGAGGAAAGAGGCTTCACTGAAGGATTCAAGATCCCAATGATTCCATCTTACAAGGGGAATCGAAACGGGAAATCCTTGGTCCCTGTCTCTTCTGAAGTTTCTTTTTTCCTTGACAGACCACCGTCAGCAAACAGGAAAGCATCAACAGTCTGATCTCTAGATCATTGTTTGCTGATAGCTAGTTCACGGTTTACTGATCGGTAGGTCGCTGATCACCAGATCACCAATTGCTAGCTCAACGCTGATCTTTGACCTCTAGTCCCTCCAATGACTAACGATCTCCGATTGTTAGCGTTCCAATCACCGATTGCTAGTCAATAACCAGTCATCAGCTTGCTGATCACTAGATCACCGATGGGCAGCTCATCTTTCTTCGATCATTAAACTCAGCTCGCTGATCTCTGACCAGCCCATCTTCAGCTTGCTGATCTCTGACCAACCAGGAGGGACCATAGTCAACTTGCTGATCTCTAGCTCACCATCGGCTCACAGACCGCCGATTCACCGATCATCAGCAATTCGCCAGTAGTTCGTGACTCGGATTTACTAGACAACCTCTGCCCGTAGTTCCCTAGATCAGAAGGTATACAACATCTTCTCGCTACTGGCTGTTCGCCATCACACTTAAGTGATTGGCAAACGTTCGACAACCCTCATCAACGGCTTGTCGACAGGGAACTACTTGCGAGCACTCTCCAACTGCACAGTAACCATTATACCCAACTGTTAACCATTGATTAACACTGGCCAGATTGATTCTATTCTAAGGAATAGCATCAATCCCATCAGGACGCATGGTAAGGCTAAGCGTTGCCTTCCTTCTGTTAGTTAAAGGAATTCACTCTCAGGGAAGAACTCTTACACTGGGTATCGCGTCTGATCCTTTACGACATGAGTCAAGACTCCAGCGTCAACAATCTTCCATGCAAAAGGATCCGCAAGGAGCTGTCCCTTTGGGTCGATGTCCACATCATGTTGGAGTTCAAACAAGGGCTAAGACCTCAGGTCTTCATTTGCACACTAGACCTAAAGGACACTTACTTCCAGGCCCAAACCATCCATCTAGGAAGGTTGGAAGATTCAGTCTAGACAAACAAGAAACACCAGTTCAGGGCACAGTGCTTCGGTCTTTCCACTTCACCCATCCTGGTCTCATAGGATCGGCTTCTGTCTCCTCCGTTTCTGGATGACTGACTGACCTTAGCAGACTCAGTGGCAACCTTGCATTAGCACCGGAACTTCTGAAGTATTTTTACCAAGATCAAGTGATCAGGGTAAACCTGTGGAAGTCTTCCCTACATCCCTCCCAGAAGACTGGTGTATCTGGGAATGATTCTAGACACCAATCTCCACAAAATCTTTTTTAAAACAAGAACAACTCCCATCCCAAAGTGACTTGAGTCGGACTGGAATCAGGCCCTCGATCCCCCAAACATTTTGACCCCCATGGGACCAGAAGTTTGGATGAACCTCAAGGGATGGGCGTCAGTCGAGAATCTACAGAGCGACAGAGCGGTATAACCTTCTCATCCTTCCCCACCCCTCGGACTTGATATTGCGCTTAGAACACATCAAAAGAAGAGAGGAGGGACCATAGTTCTGCACCACACGACCTTAGCCCTCTGGACAGAGTCTGAAAGTACCTTCACTTAAATCTCTTAAGAGATGAAGGCCAACTTTCCAGTCCTTCAGTAGCCTCATCGGTTCCTAACAGACCACTCAGTGATGTGATGGACGACAACGCCACACACCACATAGAGGCTCACATCGGCAAGCAAGAAGGAACTTGCTCGTAGCCTCTTCCCATCTAACAGTATAAACACTTAAGATGGGCCAAAGTCCGTTCGGTACCACTATCAGCCCGCTTCATTCCAGACTAGAAGAACGTGCTCGCCGACAATCTGTGCACAGCATCTCAGATGAGGTATACCGAATGGTCTTTGGATCACCTTGTAGCCGACAAAGTCCCGACTTTACGAGGTCCTCCAACTAGGGATCTGTTCGCAACGCTCCTGAATCTCAGGCTGCCATGCTCCCCAGCCCTAGACCCCAAGGCTCTCTGGCAACAACGGTGGGTACAACAATGACGTTTACGTCTCGTCCCTGTTTTGTCTGGAGAAGGGCACTCAAGAAGGCTAGAACATTGGTCAGCCTCTCAAGGACTCTCCTAGCTCCACTATGGCATTACGCAGAATGGTTTCCAAACCTTTTGCAGCTCCTGATAGAGTCTCCAAGAGAACCCTCTCCACATCACAGACAGCCCACTTCGACACCTGCCACAAGCTATAGCTTTGCGATGATTGTACGCCTGGAGACTACCCAGTACCTCTTTTGCGAAAAGGTTGTCTAGAAATCTGAGGAATTCCTCAGCATCAGTCTACCAGGCAGTATAACGTCTTGTGTGGTTGGTGTCATGTGAAAGTGTCTGTCTTCACTCGATACCTCTTCCAGCAATAGCGGAATCCTCGAGTATATACAAGAGGAAAAGACCCCCTATTCAGTTTCTACAGGTAAAGATGATCACTCAACCTTGATCCTTCACCTTCAAACTGAAAGAAAGGGACATCCTCTCATCGATAGACCTTTCCTAACTCATACGGACTTACAACTTGCCTTTCTCCAGTCGGAATTGAGACCTTCCTCTCGGAACATGGTTCAAATTCTCTGATCTCTAAAGAGACCTCCATATGTTCCACTTCACCAGGCAACAAATTTTCTCCTGATTTAAGACAATGTTCCTACACATTCGGACAGCAACCGTACGAGTCAAGGAACTTCATGGTCTCTCTTTTGACATCGCCCATTGATGAGAAGGGCGAAAGACAATGTTCAGTTTCGTCCCTGAGTATGTCGCCAGACAGTCTCCAGAGGTGACGGATTCTACACAAGTCTCCACTCGGTAACGGACAATTCAGATCATCCGTTACTGTACCCAGAGTAAGGTATGAGACTTTACCTAAAGAAAACGGTAACACCCCACCCAGGTCCCTTCTCTTGTCATCAGCACTGGGAGAGACTAGAGGAGGATCACCGAAACATCATCTCGACATGACGACTCACAGTGTCAGGGGCATAGCTATGCCCCTGGTCCTTCTTAGCAGATTACTCTGTGATGCAGGTTTTACAAGAAAGGATGCGAATGCTCCAGGTGACTTAAACAACCTTTCTCCTGCAAGACGTGACCCACAGGAACTCGATACGATCTCTATCGTTCCGGTGGTGGCTTCACAACAGCTGGTTGTATACCTCAAGCTCCTTATTAGACAAGTAGCAGAAGGTTGAGGGCACTGTTACCCAGTTTTAGTCTGCGTGAAGGAAAAGATTTTACTGGCTCTTATTCTTTTCTTCATCCTACCCTCCCGTGGGGAAAGCAGCATCCTGGGTTCCCTGCATAAGCTGACCTCAAACCACTGCAGTTAAACCATGCTCCCTTGTGTACCTAGTATTAAGCTAATACTGTTGCGTCCCCATACCCTGGCGAGGTGGTATTGGGAAAGTCATGGTTACAGCAGGTTTTTCCTACATAGACTCAGAATAACTTTACCTAGACATTCACACTTCTGCATGTCTCAACACACAGCTTGCGTAGGCCGCGGACCTTGCGTAGCAGGCTTTTAGCGAGGGCAGGGACTCCTTATTTTTGAGTACTAACATACTCAGATAAGGAGTCCCCGGGCAAAGCCAAAAGCCAGATTGGCAGGGACGTCCACCCTTCCTAATGGGTGAGTCACCCCTAATAAATAGCATTGTTTGTATTGCCGTTACGGAACAAATGACAAATTCATAGATAATTTGTATTTTTCCTAACTATACAAACCTTATCTATTTATACAAACTTGCCCTCCAACCCTATCCTTCTTGAAGTCCTACCTCCAAGCAAAGTGACTGAATCACAGGTGTGTGAACGGGACTGGTAGCAAGCTACCCCCCCCCCCCCCCCCCTACCGCCGCCAACTAGCAGTGTGGGTAGTCAACCTTCGCTAAATTTTAATGGCACGTCATTTCAGCTCTGCCGAAAGTATAACCCCTAATAAATAGTTGAGGTTTGTATAATTAGGAAAAATACAAATTATCTATGAATTTGTCATACTTATTCAAAATATCTTATAATAAATATTTCAGAAATACCAATATGTTCTAGACTGCCACAGTTTTCATATAATCTACTAGAAGCTATTAGTATCATTAGTTATCCCTTGGATGTAACTGCACTTGTTCATTCGTTAGTTTGTTGGGATTGGCGATGAAACATTAACAAAGGAAGGGTTTTGCTCATAGGTTTATAGGAAAATTGTAATATAGGGTTGGCTTTGTTATATTGTTTATTTTGAATATGTAAGGATAGAGTAAGTAAAACAACATTAGTTTTATTTCTTTATATAACCAATAGTTGATAAGATACCTGTTGTTGCAAAACCTAGCCAATACACAGATGGTTTTGTAATTTAGCTGTCTTCATATACTTCAGGTATGAGATAAGTTCACTGAAATTTACCATAATGGTTTGTCTTATACGCTGAAATAAACGCTGCTTAATGTTCTTTTTTAAATATTTAACTTAGCCGGTGAATATATAATAGCTGAGCCTCTGGCGGCTCGACAGAAAAACACACAAAAACTCGCGAGCGATCGCTATGAAGGTTGCGGGTGTGCCCACTAGCGCCAACTATCGGCCAGATACCGCATATACATGTAAACAGACCCAATTTTTCTCTGTCGGCCTTAACGACAAGACATATCAATACTCGCTGTATAACCTGGAGTTTTCTCAACATATTTGGTGAAGTACTTCCTTTTGGTTTGAGCTTTCGCAGTGCAGGTGTTTTATCTTCAACTTAAATCTTGAACTCGTTTGGATAGATTTAATTTTTGATGACTTTGGATTGTTTTTTTGGACTTTCTTTGACTTTTAAATGGCCGACCCTTCCCTTAGTACGGAAGTGTGTTTTAGGCTTTTAGCAATTATCTTATCACGTTATAAATTAATTATAGATTTTCCTCTATATATTTTATATCTCAACCGCCTTTATTAGGCCTCTTCGATTAGCTTTCCATTTATAATAAACATCAAGATAAATTTTAATGATTTGTTTATATGCGACCTTTCCTATTCCTCCTCTAATCCGAGAGTAGGCGGTCCTAACTTGGGAACCGAAGTTAAACAACGTTGAGCCCTTTCAATCGTAAATAACTTTTACAGAGCAAATGATTTAAAACTTATTAAATGAATATTTTTTAGTAGATATTTTATGAAAGATTTTCTTTGAATAGTCTTCGTACTGTTTCAAAGATGAACTAACGTTTAGTTTATTTATGCTACGCAGTTTGCACTCTATCGTTTCGATAGAGAGAGAGAGAATCACGGTTTCACTTTGCAGAAAGAGTAAATCGATTCTAACGTTTTGTTCATTCTTCTTTCATTGCTTAAATGTTTTAAATACTATTTTAAAGGAACTTGTTAATTGAAAAACCTTTCAGTTTTTTCCTTTGGTCAAATAACCTGTTTATTGACGAAAGGTAAGTGGGCTCTTCTCTTCGGTGCGAAATCAAGAGAGAGAGAGAGAGAGAGAGAGAGAGAGAGAGAGAGAGAGAGAGAGAGAGAGAGAGAGAGAGAGAGAGAGAGACGGAGAGAGAGAGAGAGACGGAGAGAGAGAGAGAGGAAGAGAGAACGTTCCGATCTTTATTCTCGTCCCAAGCGAGTAACGTTGTTCTCGAGTCAGTTTTTTACTCTCGTCCCTAGTCTCTGTACGGGGAGAAAGGATAAAACGTTTTTAGTTTTTATTCTCGTCCCAAGGCACTGTACGGTGAGAGATTGAAAACGTAGTTTTGAATGAACTAGTGTTTAGTCTCCTTCCCAGCCACTGATCTTTTTATCTTAATATATGTTTACTGTTTTTTGCTTGTATTAATGTGCTTACATTATACGACTCATTTCGCAATTATAACCTTTTGATGAGGGTAGAATTGCGTGCTTCAGGTAGAAATCAGTTTTATTCATACCTAATGTGAATTGTTGAAAAATTCGATTTCAGTGAAGTAAGTGCAAAACAGAAAATCGTAGTGATAAAGTGATAATTGCGCAAAGTGTTATCAGTGTTGCGACCGAGGGTTCGTCTGTTCGTGCCTGTCGTTCGCCTAGTCCGAGACCTCTTGCAAGCTCCCAAGCCCAGGGGAGAAGTAATGTCGTACGACTTATGGGTTCGAGAGGCCTTGATCAGCGAACAGACGTTCCCTCTATGGTTTCAGGCGTGTCTCATCAACACCGCCCCTACCATAAGACGAGCGAGACGATTTTCTCCTCGTCATCCGAAGGCTTTTCGCATAAGAAACCGTGGAACAAGGTTTCGAGGCCCTTTAAGCGAAAGTCAGTCCTTTCAGGACAGGTCCAGCGTCCTAGTTTTAACCATTAGGACAGCTCTGACCCTATGCAGTCATCGGAAGACTGCTCGCCGCCTAAACAAAAGCGTAACACAGGCTCCGAGAGTCTTTTTGTAGGCAAGGTTTTGCAGTCACAGACGTTACCCTCGTCTCTTACCGCAACCATTCCCGTTGATCCTAAATGGGTTGTACGGCAAGACATGCAGAATAAGCTTGCCTCTCTTATGGAGGACTATTCTGTTGAGCAGGTTCACGATGATCCTCGCCGCTTAGCTGATCGAGATCTTGGCCGTCAGCCGCCCAAACGAGTCTTTGCTCGTCCTGTTGACATTGACGTTACAAAGTCACGTCAATCGTGTTTTGTAGAGCCTCACTCGATGCAGTCCCGTGTTGACTCTCAGCCGCTTGTGGACGTTCAGCCGCTGCCGCTTGCTCTTGTTGACGTTCAGGACGTTCACCAACCAGCATAGTTGACTTGTTTTGACGTTGAGCGTCAAGCACCGCAGTCAAGAGTTGTTTTGACTGCTCAGTCTAAGCAGTCAAGGCAGTCTCGAGTTGACGTCGAACGTCCTCCCGCACCTGTTGTTGTTACTGGTCAGTCCTTTAAGCAGTTACATGACATAGCGTCCTTGACTGCTACTGTTGCTCCTTTGCGTGTGGACTCTGCTTGTCAAGCATTGCCACCACGGCAGGTCTCTCCCTTGCTTGAGACTCGGCTATTGTCGGACAAGGTTCCTTCAGATGAGGAAGTTGCTGTTCCCCCTCCTACTGATATTCCCTTGAGGACTCTGTCAGACGGAGAGGAGCCTAAAGCTGCTCAGCCCTCTATGGACTTTAAATAAATCATGCTGATTTTTAAGGATCTTTGTCCGGATCTTTTTGTAACTGCTGCTCCTCGTTCGCCTAAACGTCAGAGTTTACACTAGGCCTAGCTACTTCGAAGCCGTTGTTTTATAAGCTAGTGCTCTCTCGCTCTTCTAAGAGAGCTTTACGTTTGCTAGGCGACTGGTTAATCACCAGGAGGAGTTTGGGGGAGACAGCCTTTGCTTTCCCTACTTTTAAGCTGGCTTATAGAGCGAGAGTCTGATATGACAAGAGAGAAGTTCTCGGCTTGGGAGTTCCTGCCTCTGCCCAGATAGACTTCTCAAACCTCATAGACTCTCCCTGGCGCCTGGCCATGAGACGCTCCAAGTTTTTATGGTCGACTTCAGAGCTAGACCATCTCCTGTTAGGAGTTTTTTCGAGCGTTTGAAGTTTTGCTGTACAATTATGTCATGCATAAACAAGGCTTTCAGGGATGGCTCCAATGATCTGACAGCCACGTTCTCTGCAGGAACAAGTCCCTCAGGGATGGCTCCAATGATCTGGCAGCCATGTTCACTGCAGGAGTACGTAAGAGGCAAGTGCGCTCAATGTGTTCATTGTCAAGACAAACTTCACGATGAAGTCTACCAGGCTGTCTTGACAGCATTAATGGAAGGCGACTGGATGGTCTCTCTCGACCTTCAGGAGGCATACTTCCACATTCCTATACACCCGGATTCCCAACCGTTTCTGAGGTTTGTTTACAGGAATGTGGGGTACCAGTTTCGAGCCCTGTGCTTTGGCCTCAGTCCTGCTCCTCTCGTGTTTACGAGGCTCATGAGGAATGTGGCAAAATCCCTCCATCTATCGGGGATCCGAGCCTCCCTGTACTTGGACGACTGGCTTCTCAGAGCATCGTCCAGTCTTCGCTGTCTGCAGGATCTACATTGGACGTTGAGTCTGGCCAGGGAGTTGGGACTTTTGGTCAACCTAAAAGTCCCAACTGATCCCATCCCAGATTATTCTATATTTGGGGATGGAGATTCGCAGTCCAGTTTTTTCGGGCTTTTCCGTCTGCCACCCGAATAGAACAAGCCCTGCTCGAAGTCCAACTAATGCTGAAAAGAGAACGTTTGTTCAGTCAGGAGTTGGAACAGTCTCGTAGGGACTCTCTCATCCCTGGAGCAGTTTGTCTCACTAGGGAGACTACACCTTCTGCCTCTCCGGTTCCATCTAGCCTCTCACTGGAACTAGGACAAGACGTTAGAGACGGTATCATTCCCAGTCTCCGAACCAGTAAAGGCATGCCTGAAATGGTGGGACAGCAATATCAGCCTGAGAGAGGGACTATCCCTAGCAGTCAAGAACCCAAACCACGTGTTGTTCTCAGACGCGTCGGATTTGGGTTGGGGTGCGACCCTGGACGGTCGGGAATGCTCGGGTCTGTGGACCTCAAGTCAGAAGAGCATGCACATCAACGGCAAGGAGCTATTAGCAGTCCACTTGGCCTTGATGATATTCGAAAGCTTCTTCGAAACTAAGTGGTAGAGGTCAACTCAGACAACACCACAGCTTTATCGTACATCTCCAAGCAAGGAGGCACACACTCCTTCACGCTGCTTGAGATCGCAAGGGACCTTCTCTTATGGTCAAGAAATCGAGGCATCTCCCTGTTGACGAGATTCATCCAGGGGGACTTGAACGTCTTGGCAGACTGTCTCAGTCGGAGGGGTCAGGTGATACCCACGGAATGGACCCTCCACAAGGACGTGGGCAAGAGTCTTTGGGCTACTTGGGGTCAACCCACCATAGACCTCTTTGCCTCCTCGTTGACCAAAAGGTTACCAATCTAGTGCTCTCCAGTCCTAGATACAGAAGCAATCCACATAGACGCGTTTCTACTGGATTGGTCTCTTCTGGACTTATATGCATTCCCACCATTCAAGATAGTCAACAAGGTACTGCAGAAGTTCGCCTCTCACGAAGGGACAAGGTTGACGTTGGTTGCTACCCTCTGGCCCGCGAGAGAGTGGTTCACCGAGGTACTTCAATGGCTGGTAGACTTTCCAAGAAGTCTTCCTCTAAGGGTAGATCTGTTACGTCAGCCCCACGTAAAGAATGTCCATCAAAGCCTCCCCGCTCTTCGTCTGACTTCCTTCAGACTATCGAAAGACTCTCAAGAGCTCGAGGCTTTTCGAAGGAGGCAGCCAGTGCGATTGCAAGAGCGAGGAGAGCTTCTACCATTAGAGTATACCAGTCGAAGTGGGAAGTCTTTCGAGACTGGTGCAAGTCAGCATCTGTGTCCTCGTCCAGTACCTCTGTAGCCCAAATCGGAGATTTTCTTTTACATCTGAGAAAGGTTCGCTCCCTTTCAGCTCCCACGATTAAGGGCTACAGGAGCATGTTGGCTTCGGTCTTTCGACATAGAGGCTTAGATCTTTCCAACAATAAAGATCTCCAAGATCTCCTAAAGTCTTTCGAGACCTCTAAGGAACGTCGTTTGGCAACTCCTGGATGGAACTTAGACGTGGTCCTAAGGTTCCTCATGTCAGACAGGTTTGAGCCATTACATTCAGCCTCCCTGAAGGATCTCACCCTCAAGACACTTTTCCTAGTGTGCTTGGCTTCGGCTAAAAGGGTCGGTGAACTTCATGCCTTCAGTAAGAACATCGACTTTTCTACAGAAAAAGCCACTTGTTCACTTCAACTTGGTTTCCTGGCCAAAAATGAACTGCCTCCTCGTCCTTGGCCTAAATCTTTTGATATTCCTTGCTTATCAGAGATCGTAGGCAACGAACTGGAAAGAGTATTATGTCCTGTTAGAGCTCTTAAGTTCTATTTAGCTCCTACTAAGTCATTACGAGGTAAATCTGAGGCATTATGGTGCTCAGTTAAGAAACCATCATTGCCTATGTCAAAGAATGCTTTGTCATATTTTATCAGATTTTTAATACGAGAAGCTCATTCTCACTTGAATGAGAAAGACTGATATTTGCTTAAGGTTAAGACGCACGAAGTTAGAGCTATAGCAACCTCCGTGGCTTTCAAGCAAAATAAATCTCTGCAAAGTATCATGGACGCGACTTTTTGGAGAAGCAAGTCAGTGTTCGCGTCATTTTACTTAAAAGATGTCCAGACTCTTTACGAGGACTGCTACACACTGGGTCCATTCGTTGCAGCGAGTGCAGTAGTGGGTGAGGGTTCTACCACTACATTACCCTAATTCCAATATCCTTTTTAATCTGTCTCTTGAAATGTTTTTAATATTGTTTTTTTGGGTTGTACGGAAGGCTAAGAAGCCTTTCGCATCTTGATTGATTTGGCGGGTGGTCAAAGTCATTTCTTGAGAGCGCCCAGATTAGGGGTTTGATGAGGTCCTGTTGTATGGGTTGCAGCCCTTAATACTTCAGCTTCTGGGAGTCTTTCAGCATCCTAAGAGGATCGCTGGGCTTCGTGAGGAAGACAGACTAATAAGGCAGAATAATCGTCTAAGTCGACTTCCTTACCAGGTACCTTTATATATTTGGGTTTTGTTATGATATAACTGTCAAAAACTCTAAGCATATACGCTGTAAACTTAATTAACTCTGGTCTCTACCCACCACCATGGGTGTGAATCAGCTATTAATATATTCACCGGCTAAGTTAAATATTTAAAAATGATATTTTAATTATAAAATAAATTTTTGAATATACTTACCCGGTGAATATAGAGACCCAGCGGGATGAGAAAAATTGGGTCTGTTTACATGTATATGCGGTATCTGGCCGATAGTTGGCGCTAGTGGGCACACCCGCAACCTTCATAGCGATCGCTCGCGAGTTTTTGTGTGTTTTTCTGTCGAGCCGCCAGAGGCTCAGCTATCATATATTCACCGGGTAAGTATATTCAAAAATTTATTTTATAATTAAAATATCATTTTTACTTGAAGTGCCCGTAGAAATGTTCAGTTTGATGTCTTTACATGAGCCTGTCCCAGATCACTATTCTTGTCTTGCCTAAGGTTTTGTCTCTTACTTATAAATAGATTTTATACCAATTCTTAATATTAGAGTCAAGAAAGATAACACTTTATTTTGATTTGATTGTTACACTTTATGAAAAATATACTGTATTTGACTTTTTGGTGACCGATGGCCATCACTAACGTTTTTAAAGTAGGGTCATGATCCCTAAGGAAACCTACTGACGCCCTCAAAGTTTTTTTCACATTCATTCAAAGTGATAAATTGCACACTGTCAGAAAATTGTCCTATGATATTATTAGAACCTTAGTTGAACTGCAGCACATTGGGTTCCAAACAAAGAATAAACCTGCAGCTTAGCCATGCATGTATAAAGTGCCTGAGATGTCATATTTTTTTTTTTTTTACACATTGCTGACAAGTCGTTTATGTATAATGGTATTTTTAGCCCTGTAAGACAACTCTGGATAAGCTATACAATCGACCAAACAGTGACTGGAAACTAGGAATATTTAGTGACATTATTGATGACAGGACATGTTTTATGGCTCTAAAGATGTTGCAAAGGATTGCTTCATCACCTTGGAGATAGGCAAAATTCCGGGTATGTCTGACTTATAGCTACTGTATCGTTAAAATTATGATAGTGCAAGTTAGTTTATCTTACACAAAAGTGCTATCAATCCCGCATGACTATGTTGATGTTAAAAGTTGATGAAAATTAGGATAAATTTGCTGAAGCAAACTGTTTGCACAATATAAGTGGTTTCAGGAGAATATTTTGGGTGAAACATGTAGATATATTTTGGAGTGATAAACAGTTTGGTAAAGGTGAAAGGATGCATCCATTGTTTTGAGGTAACAAGATTGATAAAGTTCTGGAAAGAGTGAATAGTTTTGTAGGTGGGGAGGAGGAGAGGAAGATCTAGAAAAGGCTGCCTAGTTGACATGAGAGAATTTGTAAGTAAGACAGGTCCTCGATATTTAGGAAGCGTAAGCGTGCATGTAACAAACACATGACTGGTACAGTTTTCAAGCAAGATTCAACACAGGGCTGATGACCCTTGTTTGTAGATATGAAGCAGATAATATGGCAGTTACATATATGAAGTGTTCATCTATAATCCATGTTTTAAGTCTAATTATGTCAGTGGCTTTTTTTTTTTCTTTGTGGCCACCTGTTTGGAGAAACTGGTCAATGTTTTTAAAAGATAATGTCTGTACTAAATACTCAAACGTTTATATATTTCCCTAAAATGCGCTTGCTCAAGTAAATTTATTTCCTCAAAAACGTTAACACCAGATATTACCCTTATGCTATCCAGCAAATATTCACTAGATAGGACTGTTAGCCTCATGCCCTATATATATGTGTGTGTGTGTGTTTGTGAAAGAATACACCAAAGTTAATTGGATTCCAAATGAGACGTTGCAATACGATGTTGCTGTTGCGATCGAGTGTCTGACCAAGGTGTGTAAGGTACGCAGACAAAGAAATACTTGTTCCGTAACTGAAATACAAACCACGCTATTTAATATGGGTAATTACTTTCGGCGTAGCTGAAATGACGAGCCATTAGAAATTTAACGAGGGTTTACTACCCCACCGCTAGTTAGCAGGGAATAGGGAGGGTAGCCTGGTACCGCCCTCCCCCCCTCACACACCTGTGTGCTGAGCTCACTTTGCTATCGGCTCGGGTGGTAGTCGGACGTGTCCGCTTTCACCCTCGCCTCTTTGACAGCCATTAATGCTTTTTGTCTTTTTACTTACTTTTTCTTATACTTGTAATATATATATAAACATTCTTTATGTTTATGTATATATTTGTGTATAGAAATGTAGTAAGTTTTCTTTTCAGTGTTTGTGCTGTATGTGTATTGTACGACAACGACACCTGCATACTGCAAGGCCACCACGGTTCCACGTCATGGGGTACGGCCTCTCCCTCTTGGTCCATCGGTTTTTCCTTCGGCTTTTCTGTTAACTCGGCCGCCGTGGGGAATCGTCATCGCTGGACTTTCTTCATTCATCTATTATCTTCGCTGTTCCTCCTTTCCTATGGGGGACTTGGATTCTCAGCGAAGGGAATGTGGGAGTTTAATTTGACTACGGTCGCTCTCTCTACTCGAGGTCATTCACCCCTTACTACTACTACGTACTATTACGGAAGCTCCTTTCCCGTTGCGGGTTGGGTTGCTATTCCGTTTATTTGTCTCAATTATTTTTAATGAAGTCTAATTGTATATTTAACTTTTCAGCTTTCTCCGTGGGGAACACTTCCCTTTGGGGGGTCAGCGGTTCTCACTATTTGTGGACATTCTTAGATGATTTAGATAATTATAATTCTGTTATAATTCTGTTTTTATTACAGTTTTTCCGCCCTCCCCCTTCTCCTGTGAATGTCAGTGGGGGAGGAGGGCGCATACTTAATTCTTAATTCTTATTTTTTGCTTTCCCTCGGGGTTACTCTTCGGAGTTCCTCCCTGGGGAATTTCTGTTAAAATAATTTTTTAATTTTAAATATTAAACTTAGCCGGTGAATATATAATAGCTGACGTCTCGGACGGCTCGACAGAAAAACACAAAAACTCGCGAGCGATCGCCATGAAGGTTGCGGGTGTGCCCACCAGCGCCAACTATCGGCCAGATACTGCATATACTGTACATGTAAACAGCTCCAGTTCTTCTCTGTCGGTCTTGTCGACAAGTTGATTCCATTACTCGCTGTTGACCTGGAGTTTTTCGTCATTCTTGGTGAAGTACTTCTTTTTGGTTTTGAGCTTTCGCAGTGCAGGTGTTTTTATCTTCAATTAAAACTCTTGAACTCTTTTTTTGGATAGATTTTATTGTTGATGACTTTGGATTGTTTTTGGATTTTCTTTGACTTTTCAAAATGGCTGACCCTTCTCCAATTCCTAAATTTCGTAAATGTAATGCTAGGGATTGTAACAACGTCTTCCAAAGGCCTCTCTCGACCCACATACCGTGTGTTCTAATTGCCGGGGTAAAACCTGTCAATTAGGAGATCGGTGTGATGAGTGCGTGGTACTTTCGGAATTCGACTGGCTAGAGTTTGATAAGTATTCTCGTAAGCTAGAGAGAGATAGGGTGAGGAGAAGTTCCTCTAGATCATTAGAATTTTCCTCCTCTCATGCCCCTGAACCTAATCCTTCCCCAGTAGTAGTTGTGCCTGAACCTTCTACTAGCACTCATGAACCATCAATGCGGGATATGTTGCGTGCCATTCAAGCGTTGGGCGAGAAAGTTGAATCTTTGGCTACGGACCGTAATCAACTCATGGCGGATGTAAAAGTGTTAAAGTGTCAGAGTGCCACATTAGAAAATCGTGGGGATAAAGTGATTAGTGCGCAAAGTGTTATCAGTGTTGCGACCGAGGGTTCGTCTGTTCGTGCTTGTCGTTCGCCTAGTCCGAGACCTCTTGCAAGCTCCCATGCACCAGGGAGAAGTAATGTCGTAGGACTTATGGGGACGAGAGGCTTTAACCAACGAACAGACGTTCCCTCTATGGTTTCGGGCGTGTCTCGTCAAGACCGCCCCTACCATAAGACGAGCGAGGCGGTTTTCTCCTCGTCATCCGAAGGCTTCTCGCGTAAGAAACCGTGGAGCAAGGTTTCTAGACCCTTAAAGCGGAAGTCAGTCCCTTCAGGACAGGTCCAGCGTCTTGGCTGTAGCCATTGGGACAGTTCTGACCCTGTGCAGTCATCGGAAGACTGCTCGCCGCCTAAACAAAAGCGTAACACGGGCTCCGAGAGTCTTAGTTTAGGCAATGTTTTGCCGTCACAGACGTTACCATCATCTCGACCCGTACCGACTCCCGTTGATCCTAAATGGGTTGTCCTGCAGGATATGCAGAATAAGCTTGCCTCCCTTATGGAGGAGTATACTGTTGAGCAGGTTCATGATGATCCTCGCCGTTACGCTGATCGAGATCCTGGCCGTCAGCCGCCCAAACGAGCCTTTGCTCGTCCTGTTGACGTTGACGTTACAAAGTCACGTTTTGTAGAGCCTCACTCGATGCAGTCCCGTGTTGACTTTCAGCCGCTTGTGGACGTTCAGCCGCTGCCGCATGCTCGTGTTGACGTTTAGGACGTTCGCCAACCAGCTAAGTTGACTTGTTTTGACGTTGAGCGTCAAACACCGCAGTCAAGAGTTGTTTTAACTGCTCAATCTAGGCAGTCAAGGCAGTCTCGACTTGACGTCGAGCGTCCTCCCGCTCCTGTTGTTGTTGCTAGTCAGTCCGTTAAGCAGTTACATGACGTAGCGTCCTGGACTGCTACTGATGCTCCTTTGCGTGTGGACTCTGTTTGTCAAGCATTGCCACCAAGGCAGGTCTCTCCCTTGCTTGAGACAAATCAGTTGTCGGAAGAGGTTCCTTCAGATGAGGACATTGCTGATCCTCCTCCTAATGATAATCCTTTGGACGTGTTGTCAGACGTAGAAGAGCCTAAGGCTGTGCAACCTTCGATGGATTTTAAGAAAATCATGATGATTTTCAAGGATCTTTTCCCAGATCATTTTGTTACTGTTGCTCCTCGTTCGCCTCCGTCTGAGTTTGCGCTAGGCTTAGCTGCTACCAAGCCTGCCTTTACTAAGCTAGTGCTTTCTCGCTCTTCTAAGAGGGCTTTACGTCTTCTAGGCGACTGGTTGGTTACCAGGAGGAGTTTGGGGAAGACGGCCTTTGCCTTCCCACCTTTTAAGCTAGCTTCTAGATCGAGCGTCTGGTATGACACGGGAGAAGTTCTCGGCTTGGGAGTCCCTGCCTCTGCCCAGGGTGACTTCTCAAGCCTCGTAGACTCTCCCCGTCGCCTGGCCATGAGACGCTCTAAAATTTGTTGGTCCTCCTCGGACCTTGACCATCTCCTTAAAGGCGTATACAGGGCCTTCGAAGTTTTTAACTTTCTAGATTGGTCTCTAGGAGCATTAAGTAGGAAGATCTCGTCTGCTGACCAAGATGTGTCCTTACTTATTATGTCTTGTATGGACAAAGCCATCCGCGATGGCTCCAATGAGCTCGCCTCCACCTTTACGTCTGGAGTCTTGAAGAAGAGAGAAACCCTTTGCTCTTTCCTTTCAGCAGGAGTTACTCCCTGTCAAAGATCGGAACTGCTCTTTGCTCCCTTATCGGCTGCCTTGTTTCCACAACAGCTGATTAAGGACATTGCTGCTTCGCTTGTGCAGAAGGACACACATGACCTGATGGCTTCTTCTGCTAGCAAGGGAGCTCCTTCTTCATCCTTTGTTGTGAGACCCAGAATCGAGACTCCTGCGTCTAGGTTTATCCCGCCCTTTCGTGGCAGAGCTCCCAGCAGGGGAGGCTCTCGTGCCGAGGGAAAGAGAGGTAAGAGGAGAGGAGCCAAGTCCTCCCGTGGCAGAGTCTGACTGCCCACGTCCTCAGACAGCGGTAGGGGCCAGACTGAACAACTTCTGGCAGGCCTGGGAGAAGAGGGGTGCAGACCAAGAGTCTGTGCTGTTGCTCAAGGAGGGGTACAAAATACCTTTTGTACGCAGACCTCCTCTAGTAACAGTTCCCATAGACCTCTCTCCCAGGTATCGAGAGGAGTCAAAGAGACAAGCTCTACATCACGAAGTGTCTCTGTTGCTAGAGAAGGGAGCGGTGGTGAAAGTCTCGGACCTTCAATCACCGGGGTTTTACAACTGTCTCTTCCTAGTCCCAAAACATACAGGAGGTTGGAGGCCAGTGCTAGACGTCAGTGCGCTCAACGTTTTTGTTACGAAAACAAAATTTACGATGGAGACCACGAAGTCCGTCTTAGCAGCGGTCAGAGAGGGAGACTGGATGGTCTCTCTCGACCTGCGAGATGCGTACTTCCACATTCCTATACACCCGGATTCCCAACCGTTTCTGAGGTTTGTTTACAGGAATGTGGTGTACCAGTTTCGAGCACTGTGCTTCGGCCTCAGTCCTGCTCCTCTCGTGTTTACGAGGCTCATGAGGAATGTGGCAAAATTCCTTCATTTATCGGGAATTCGAGCCTCCCTGTACTTGGACGACTGGCTTCTCAGAGCATCGTCCAGTCATCGCTGTCTGCAGGATCTACACTGGACGTTGGGTCTGGCAAAGGAGTTGGGACTTTTGGTCAACTTAGAAAAGTCCCAACTGATTCCATCCCAGACGATTCTCTATTTGGGGATGGAGATTCGCAGTCTAGTTTTTCGGGCTTTTCCGTCTGCCACCCGAATAGAACAAGCCCTGCTCAAAGTCCGACTCATGCTGAAAAGAGAACGTTGTTCAGTAAGAAGTTGGATGAGTCTCGTAGGGACTCTGTCATCCCTGGAGCAGTTTGTCTCGCTAGGGAGACTTCACCTTCGCCCTCTCCAGTTCCATCTAGACTCTCACTGGAACAAGAGCAAGACTTTAGAAGCTGTATCAATCCCGGTCTCCGAGCCAGTAAAAGCATGCCTGAACTGGTGGGACAGCAACATAAGTCTGAGAGAGGGTTTGTCCCTAGCAGTCAAGAACCCAAACCACGTGTTGTTCTTAGACGCGTCGGATTTGGGTTGGGGTGCGACTCTGGACGGTCGGGAATGCTCGGGTCTTTGGACCTCAGTTCAGAAGAGCATGCACATCAACGGCAAGGAGCTATTAGCAGTCCACTTGGCCTTGATGAGTTTCGAGAGCATTCTTCGAAACAAAGTGGTAGAGGTCAATTCAGACAACACCACAGCTTTGGCGTACATCTCCAAGCAAGGAGGCACTCACTCCCACACACTGTACGTGATCGCAAGGGACCTCCTCATATGGTCAAAAAATCGAGGCATCTCCCTGTTGACAAGATTCATCCAGGGGGACTTGAACGTCTTGGCAGACTGTCTCAGTCGGAGGGGTCAGGTGATCCCCACGGAATGGACCCTCCACAAGGACGTGTGCAAGAGTCTTTGGGCGACTTGGGGTCAACCCACCATAGACCTCTTTGACACCTCGTTGACCAAAAGGCTCCCAATCTATTGCTCGCCAGTCCCAGATCCAGAGGCGATCCACATAGACGCGTTTCTACTGGACTGGTCTCACCTGGACTTGTATGCATTCCCACCATTCAAGATAGTCAACAAGGTACTGCAGAAGTTCGCCTCTCAGGAAGGGACAAGGTTGACGTTGGTTGCTCCCCTCTGGCCCGCGAGAGAGTGGTTCACAGAGGTACTTCAATGGCTGGTAGACATTCCAAGGAGTCTTCCTCTAAGGATAGATCTCTTACGGCAGCCCCACGTAAAGGATCTTCATCAAAACCTCCCCGCGCTTCATCTGACTGCCTTCAGACTATCGAAAGACTCTTAAGAGCTCGAGGCTTTTCGAAGGAGGCAGCCAGAGCGATTGCGAGAGCTAGGAGAGCTTCTACCATCAAAGTATACCAGTCGCAGTGGGAAGTCTTTCGAGACTGGTGCAAGTCAGCATCTGTTTCCTCTTCCAGTACCTCTGTAGCCCAAATCGCAGACTTTCTCTTACATCTGAGAAATGTTCGCTCCCTCTCAGCACCCACTATTAAGGGCTACAGGAGCATGTTGGCTTCGGTCTTTAGACATAGAGGCTTAGATCTTTCCAATAATAAAGATCTCCAAGATCTCCTTAAGTCTTTCGAGACCTCTAAGGAACGTCGTATGGCAACTCCTGGATGGAACTTAGACGTGGTCCTAAGGTTCCTGATGTCAAACAGGTTTGAGCCATTACATTCAGCCTCCCTGAAGGATCTCACCCTCAAGACACTTTTCTTAGTGTGCTTGGCTTCGGCTAAAAGGGTCAGTGAGATTCATGCCTTCAGTAAGAACATCGGCTTTTCCACAGATAAAGCCACATGTTCACTTCAGCTTGGTTTCTTGGCCAAAAATGAACTGCCTTCTCGTCCTTGGCCTAAGTCATTTGATATACCTTGCCTGTCAGAGATCGTAGGCAACGAACTTGAAAGAGTACTGTGTCCAGTTAGAGCTCTTAAGTTCTACTTAGCTCGTACTAAGTCCTTATGAGGTGGATCTGAGGCCTTGTGGTGCTCAGTTAAGAAGCCATCATTACCTATGTCAAAGAATGCTTTGTCATATTTTATTAGATTTTTAATCCGAGAGGCTCATTCTCACTTGAGTGAAAAAGACCGTTGCTTGCTTAAGGTTAAGACACACGAAGTAAGAGCTATAGCAACTTCCGTGGCCTTTAAGCAAAATAGATCTCTGCCAAGTATTATGGACGCGACCTTTTGGAGAAGCAAGTCGGTATTCGCATCATTTTACTTAAAAGATGTCCAGACTCTTTATGAGGACTGCTACACACTGGGTCCATTCGTTGCAGCGAGTGCAGTAGTGGGTGAGGGTTCTACCACTACATTCCCTTAATTCCAATATCCTTTTAATCTGTCTCTTGAAATGTTTTTAATCTTGTTTTTGGGTTGTACGGAAGGCTAAGAAGCCTTTCGCATCCTGGTTGATTTGGCGGGTGGTCAAATGTCATTTCTTGAGAGCGCCCAGATTAGGGGTTTTGATGAGGTCCTGTTGTATGGGTTGCCGCCCTTGATACTTCAGCTCCTGGGAGTCTTTCAGCATCCTAAGAGGATGGCTGGGCTTCGTGAGGAAAGCAGACTAACAAGGCAGAGTAATCGTCAGAGTCAGCTTCCTTACCAGGTACCTATATTTATTTGGGTTTTGTTATGATATAACTGTCAAAAACTCTAAGCATATACGCCGTAAACTGTATTAATACTGGTCTCTACCCACCACCATGGGTGTGAATCAGCTATTATATATTCACCGGCTAAGTTTAATATTTAAAAATGATATTTTGATTATAAAATAAATTTTTGAATATACTTAACCCGGTGAATATATAAATTAAAGGCCCCCCCTTCCTCCCCGATAGAGACCCAGCGGGATGAGAAGAACTGGAGCTGTTTACATGTATATGCGGTATCTGGCCGATAGTTGGCGCTGGTGGGCACACCCGCAACCTTCATGGCGATCGCTCGCGAGTTTTTGTGTTTTTCTGTCGAGCCGTCCGAGACGTCAGCTATTATATATTCACCGGGTAAGTATATTCAAAAATTTATTTTATAATCAAAATATCATTTTTACTTTCCCAGTTAACTATGCAGTTTTTCTTCGTTTGACTAAAGAGTGATAACGAAGCAGAGCTGTCCTGTTTGTGCCTGGGGAGTCTGCTGTCGCTGCCGTCCCTCAAAGGATGTCGTCATGGGCGTTATCTCTTCTCTTAGAAGTTCTCCCGTGACAACATGCCAGCACTTCAGATCATCTTGGAACGCTAAAGGAGGTTTGCCTCCAGGGGTTGGGTATCTTCCCTTCCGAGGGAGGTTCCCTCCCCAGGTGTGAGATCTCCCTGCAGAGGGAGAACTTCTCATACCTTAATATTTCATCGCCGTCGACTACTGTGCTGCTCTTCGGCCAGACTTTCTCCCCCCCTTGCTGAGTTTCTCTTCCTTCAGGGGTGGAGCACAGTCTTGGCAAGTCTCTTCTACGAAGTGTTCACCTCTCTCGTTCGCTAGAGAGGCCACTCATAGAGACTCCTCTTTGGAGGATTGCTCCTTATAGGTCAGCTTACTGATCCAATGGCCCTAAGGGGCGCCATCACTAGTGTCTTCAAGTCTCTTCTACGAAGTGTTCACCTCTCTCGTTCGCGAGAAAGGCCAATCATAGAGACTCCTCTTCGGAGGATTGTTCCTGATTAGGTCAGCTTGCTGATCCGGACCTCTCCGCAGAATTGTTCGCCATCTCCTAGACCTGCTGACCTGCCGTCTCTGTTCCTGACTGCTGACACGCTGTGGACACCATCGCATCCTGTTGTTAACAGGCATCGATCCCTTCGAGGAAAAAAGCGCGTATGGGCAAATACTGCACATACTTCCCTTAAGCTCCAGGTCTCACCTGCGCACTAACGTTCACCTGCGCATCAGCACACATCGTTGGAGTTTCCTGAGATAGCGCACAGGCACTCATCAGTGCTTCAGCCTGCGAGTGTTTCCAAGTCTCTTCTACGAAGGGCACCTCTCCCATTCGTGGGAGAGGTCTGTCATAGAGACCCCGCCTCGGAAGATCAAGCAGAACTTCCAGTGTTGATCGTCCTGCCAGCTGACCTACCGATCTACCAGCTCAACTTTGCACTGCAACGAAGGACTTCGGCTCTGGACTCTTAAGCAGACCTGCCTGCGGTCCTCATCGGGGGATGCCCGCCCTTTTTTTAAGGACACATCCCAGACATCCCAGTTCCTGATCATCCTGTCAGCTGACCATTCAACCTAGCGCGCGCTCGCCGATGATCTTCTTACGCGCGCAAGCGCCAACGATCTTCGTACGCGCGCAAGCGCCGACGATCTTCTTTCGCGCGCAAGCGCTGACGATCTTCCTACGCACGTAAGCGCCAACGATCGTCCGCGCGCGGGCACCGATGGTTTCCCGCGCGCGTTTGCCGATGTTCTAACGCGTGCAAGAAGCGCCGACGATCTTTTTGCGCGCGCAAGCGCTGACGATATTTAAGCGCCGACGATCTTCTTACGCACGTAAGCGCTGACGATCTTCAAGCGCGAGGGTACCGAAGGTCTCCCGCGCGCGCGCCAATAGTCTTGCGTACGCGCGCGGCTATCGTCGCGCGCGCATGCCAACATTCTGGTCCGCACGGGCTCAAAATTCTGATCTTGCACATCAATCTGATTCCTGCTCACTCTATGAAGTCTTGCCCGCCCGAGCATTTCAACAGTCTCCCGCGCGCGAGCCCATGGTATTCATGCGCGCGCGCATCAGCGCTTCGACAGTCTCTCGCACGCGACCCCCGGGTATTCCCCAGCGCGCTCCCTTGCGCAATCGCCAATACCTTCCCCCGCGCGAGGCTGCCGGACAACGCGCGGTAGGACGCCATCGCCACATCCCCCCCCCCCCCAAGCACAGAACAGCGTGCTTGCCGGTAGGGGGGAAGGTTACAGAAAGGCCCTGTGGTGGCTGGTTTAAACCTCAGGCTCCTTAATGGACAAGTAGCAGAGGGTTGAGGGCATTGTTACCCGGTTTTAGTCTGCATGAAAGAAAAGGTATGTCTGGCCCATATTCTTTTCTTCATCCTCCCCTCTCTTGGGGAAAGCAGCATCCTGGGTTCTCTGCACAGCTGACCTCAAACCACTGCAGGTAAACCATGTTTCCTTGTGTTCCTAGTATTAAGTTAATACTGTCACGTCCCCATACCCTGACGAGGTGGTATTGGGAGAGTCCTAGCCTAAAGTTTCCATCTAAGAACTTCAGGTCAACTTCCTAGGACGAGTCACACATGATCCTTCACACACAGCTCATGTAGGCTGCAGCCCTTGCATAGCAAGGTGCGAGTGGGGTGCAGGGACTCTTTATTGTTGAGTGCTGACACACTCAGATAATGAGTCCCCGGGCAAAGCCAAAAGCCAGTATGGCTGGGACTTGAGTCACCCATATTAAATAGCGTGGTTTGTATTTCATTTATGGAACAAATGACAAATTCGGAGATAATTTGTATTTTTCCTAACTATACAAACGTTAGCTATTTAATCAAACTTGCCTGTCAGCCCTATCCCCCGTGAAGTCCTACCTCTAAGCAAAGTGAGCTCAGCACACAGGTGTGTGAGGGGGGAGGGTGTTACCAGGCTACCCCCCCCTACCCCCGCTAACTAGCAGTGGGGTAGTAAACCCTCGTTAAATTTCTAATGGCTCGTCATTTCAGCTACGCCGAAAGTAATTACCCATATTAAAAAGCTAAGGTTTGCATAGTTAGGAAAAATACAAATTATCTCCGAATTTGTCATATTACTGTTATGCAAGCAGATATAGATTTTGGACTTGGTGGACAGTTAAGCATATGCCCCAACAGGCCTCAACCATGCCTGCCATATTCATATAACAAACTTTCTGTTCTTGTTACAAAAATATTTAATAAGGATTGGACAATAGTAAAAGTAGGGACAATGGTAAACAACCAACATATAGTATTCTCTTACTTTATTAATTTTGTGTGACAGCCTAAGGATAAACACAGTGCCCTAGTGTAGCCTGACAAGGACATATCTCAAAAATGTGTCACCACTCAAATGTATTCTTTCTGTTTCAGTGCTCTGTGATACCTAGGCTAAACATCAAGATACGAACTCGGTATGAAAATAACAATGGCTCTTCGGAAAATGTGAGAAAGACTCCTCTTGTTTGTCCACAATGATGAACAAGTTTATTTTTTAACGGCATTCCTTTTTATCTTTCGTCTGCTTGTTTAAATCTTTTAATCTTTGAAATATTGTAAAGTTTGCTGTATGGCATAATTGATTGTGAACCATGATAGAGCTTAAACAGGTACAATTCTGTACTGCCTGATCTTGCCAAGAGTTTTAGCATAGAATCTACTGCTTGGTTTCCCTGTAGATAATGCACTCAGATTTGACAACATAAACAACTGAGTTACGACAGTTTATTTTGATAATATCATGGTGCTTTCACTGTTAGTTATGGTCTGTAATCTTATTCATTATTTTAGTGTTTAAATGTGAATGAGGAAGAGTTGAAGCAACGCTTGGTAGACCACGTAGACATCCTTACGGACCCAATAGATGAAAAATACTACAAGAAAGAAGAGGTCTGTTGGAATTGCAGTTGGCTTTTGTCCTTTACTCCATCTTACTTAATTTTGTAAATTTTTCCGATTCTTTTCTGCCTGTACAAATTTTGTTAGAAATTTTCTTTTTTCATTTACTCTATCTTTTACTGTAATGTGTCATGCTGCTTGTCATAGATGACTACTATTCAAATTGTATGAAGTTTTCCTGTGATGAATTACACTGTCAGTTTTCATCAAGACTGCATATAAAGTTTCCATGTTTTTCAGGACCTCTCAATCTTTAAATCGGCAAAAACAGGCCGAGGACCCTTGCAGGAGGGTTGGCGCGATACTTCAGATATCATTATGTGCTCGTACAAGCTCGTTGATGTATCGTTTCAAGTATTTGGCCTTCAGACCAAAGTTGAAGATTGGATACAGAGGGTTAGTACAAAAGAAATTCATTCTTTGTTTGTTATAACAGGTTCTATTGTAATTTACATTTGAAAAGTACATTTTGTCAGTGCCATACTATTTTCATTGCATTGGAATTCAGTAGTATAAGGTAAAGACTATGTGAGTGAATATCCATTTCTTTTTGTGCAGTACAACACTCTAGATGGTATTAACTCTTTCGCTGCAGATTTACGCATTCCTAGGTTTCATAGTGCGGAAATGCTGAAAATTTACTAAAAACCATTTATTATGTTCTAGAACCATACTATTTCCCGTTACCAAAGGATTCTTCAGGGACTGAATAATGTATAAAGAACAGCATGTAAACATTTAGTGTGAATTAATACTATAGAAGAAAATAACTTCATGCTTGAATTGGCAGATCATTATTTGTGAGTTATCATCTTCCATAAAAGTACTCTGATAAGCACTTCAGAAGGCATTTACAAATAGTAGACTATTGAATCATGACCTAGTCCTCTTCATACAATCTCACTAGTCAAATACTCTACTCTTCCCTCTCCTTAGTTTCATTGTGACTTCTGATTGTACTGAATACACATAGAAATCTCTTTTTTTGTTGCAAGTTAATAAAACTGCATTAGGTTCTTTTAAAACCTTTTCTTGTCAGAATATTTTCTAGCAAAATAATGATCTAAATTTGTGCACTTTAGGAATTCGTGGAATTCCTAAGCTTCTCTGTACAATCAGGGCAATAAAATAAGTCTAATTAAATGTTGGTTACACTTTGTCTACTTAATTTAGATTGCCAATCAAATCCAGTGTACTGACAAGTCTCAAACATACCTCCCAAAGTAGCCGTTTGTCATAATAAAAATAAATACAAAGGGTGTCATATCTGTTGTCAGGACTAACAGGTTATTTATTGTCATTTTAATGTTCCATAGATACAAACCTCTTGTTTTGGATAAAAGGGCATTGCTACTGATTTCTCTTTTAAAATGTAAAGGCTATAATCATTTATATATTAGGCCCAAATTAATTTTGGAAAAATTTATATGCACAATAGTAATTTCTTCATGATAAGTGTTTTGGTCAGAAGTATTTTGAAATTCATTCATGATTGAGACTTATTCCATTGCCTTACAAGAGTAATTAGTTCTGAGTTCTTTTCAGGCTATTCGTAATGTCTTGCTCTTGGGACATCGTCAAGCATTTGCTTGGATTGATGAGTGGCATGGAATGACTTTAGAGGATGTGAGGAACTACGAACTTGGGATGCAGAAGGAAACCAATGAGAGAATTCAGGCAGCCCAATTGGTTTGTATCCATTGTTGTTTGATATGGACAGTTTTTCAGTGTTCCCAGTTTGCTTGAATCTGAAATTATAAAATTTTAAGAAGAGCTTCCAACTTTGAGGGAAGTGAGTTAAGAACATTTATCCTTTGCTCATGTGCTCAATTAATAATGTGACTTTTTTTTAAAGTACTTAATAACAGATAAAATCTTATCTAAAGACTACTTTACCCTTCCTATAAAATTGTTTTACTAAATAGATTATTTCATGCTGCCCACCTTGGTGGGTGCTGGAAGAATATGAACCAGTACTTTCTCCAAGAAAAGAAGAAAAGAACTTAGTTTTTCACTAACTTGTTTTTACCTTCAATTTATTTAGTACTGTATTGAGTACAAAATACTGTATAAAGTTGCTTTTTTCTTACTTATCAATGTTATTTTTCATGTTATTTTTCATTTGTCTGTATTTCTGTTGAACTGAAATTTTAATTCTTGCTTACTGTATTTGTAAAACACATCATTCAAATTGTAGCTTTTATGTCTTAATTCAGTGTCTTTATTTGCGTACTTGTTTTTCTCATTACAATGCCTCCTCCCTCAAGAGGGCTGGTGCGATCAGTGCATCTCATGCAATGCTCTGTAATCATTACCTCCGTTGACGAAGTTGGAAGGAGGTTATGTTTTCGCACCTGTTTATGTGTTTGTTTGTGAACAGCTTCCTGGCCACAGTTATAATTGTAGAGTAATGAAACCAACAATGATTAACTGTTATGTAACAAGCTGGAAATGATTAAATTTTAGAAGGTCAAGGTCAAAGATCAAGGTCACAGTCAAGCAAAATGTCCAATTCATGTAATCACCCATAAGTGATTACAATACAGCATATAAGAATTTATGAACAAGAAATGTGTTAAGTAAGAATTAAGATCGGATAATTAGCGATGTAGAGAGTAAGGAAGGCTGGCTCAAGAATTGAAGAGACAGTGAAAGATGAAAATGGGAGGTTATTAAAAGGAGAGGAGGCAATGAAAAGATGGGCAGAATATTTTGAAAGTTTACTGAATGTTGAGGATAATAGGGAGGCAGATATAATTGCTGTTGCAGGTGTTGAGGTGCCAGTGATGGGAGATGAGAATGAGAGAGAGATTACAATAGATGAAGTGAGGAGAGCACTAGATGAAACGAGAGTAGGAAAAGCGTCTGGTATGGATGGTGTGAGAGCTGAGATGTTGAAGGAAGGGGGTGTGACTGTACTTGAATGGTTGGTGAGATTGTTTAATTTGTGTTTTGTGTTGTCAATGGTACCAGTAGATTGGGTTTGTGCATGTATTGTACCACTATATAAGGGTAAGGGAGATGTGCATGAGTGTTGTAATTCAAGAGGTATTAGTTTGTTAAGCGTAGTTGGAAAAGTGTATGGTAGAGTAATGATTAATAGGATCAAGGATAAAACAGAGAATGCAATCTTAGAAATACAGGGTGGTTTTAGAAGAGGTAGGGGTTGTATGAATCAGATTTTTACAGTAAGGCAGATATGCAAGAAATATTTAGCAAAAGGTAAGGAGGTGTATGTTGCGTTTATGGATCTGGAGAAAGCGTATGATAGAGTTGATAGGGAAGCAATGTGGAATGTGATGAGGTTATATGGAGTTGGTGGAAAGTTGTTGCAAGCAGTGAAAAGTTTCTACAAAGGTATTAAAGCATGTGTTAGGATAGGAAATGAAGTGAGTGATTGGTTTCCAGTGAGAGTGGGGCTGAGACAGGGATGTGTGATGTCACCGTGGTTGTTTAACTTGTATGTTGATGGAGTGGTGAGAGAGGTGAATGCTCGAGTGCTTGGACTAGGATTAAAACTGGTAGACGAGAATGACCATGAATGGGAGGTAAATCAGTTGTTATTTGCGGATGATACTGTACTGGTTGCAGACACAGAAGAGAAGCTTGGCCGATTAGTGACAGAATTTGGAAGTGTGTGTGAGAGAAGGAAGTTGAGAGTTAATGTGGGTAAGAGTAAGGTTATGAGATGTACGAGAAGGGAAGGTGGTGCAAGGTTGAATGTCATGTTGAATGGAGAGTTACTTGAGGAAGTGGATCAGTTTAAGTACTTGGGGTCTGTTGTTGCAGAAAATGGTGGAGTGGAAGCAGATGTACGTCAGAGAGTGAATGAAGGTTGCAAAGTGTTGGGGGCAGTTAAGGGAGTAGTAAAAAATAGAGGGTTGGGCATGAATGTAAAAAGAGTTCTATATGAGAAAGTGATTGTACCAACTGTGATGTATGGATCGGAGTTGTGGGGAATGAAAGTGACGGAGAGACAGAAATTGAATGTGTTTGAGATGAAGTGTCTAAGGAGTATGGCTGGTGTATCTCGAGTAGATAGGGTTAGGAACGAAGTGGTGAGAGTGAGAACGGGTGTAAGAAATGAGTTAGCAGCTAGAGTGGATATGAATGTGTTGAGGTGGTTTGGCCATGTTGAGAGAATGGAAAATGGCTGTCTGCTAAAGAAGGTGATGAATGCAAGAGTTGATGGGAGAAGTACAAGAGGAAGGCCAAGGTTTGGGTGGATGGATGGAGTGAAGAAAGCTCTGGGTGATAGGAGGATAGATGTGAGAGAGGCAAGAGAGCGTGCTAGAAATAGGAATGAATGGCGAGCGATTGTGACGCAGTTCCGGTAGGCCCTGCTGCTGCCTCCGATGCCTTAGATGACCGCGGAGGTAGCAGCAGTAGGGGATTCAGCATTATGAAGCTTCATCTGTGGTGGATAATGCGGGAGGGTGGGCTGTGGCACCCTAGCAGTACCAGCTGAACTCGGTTGAGTCCCTTGTTAGGCTGGGAGGAATGTAGAGAGTAGAGGTCCCCTTTTTTGTGTTGTTTCATTTGTTGATGTCGGCTACACCCCAAAATTGGGGGAAGTGCCTTGGTATATGTATGTATGTATGTACATAACAGATTTTGAGCGAAGTGAAAAATCTATTTTTGGTTGAGATAGCCATGTTGTCCTGATGGAAAGTTCCTATAAATAGCTTCGTAGGGTATATTTGACTACAGTGATATTCCCAGAGAATTTACCTTTAGATCTCCAGAATTCTAACTCTTGGCGAGAATATCCTTAAAATTTCTCTTAAGGGATATCACATAATATCAGGGGACGTATATCTTGATACGACACATAGCAATCTTCACCCCGAATAGCGTTTTCGCTTCGAGGGGGAAAGTGGCAAAATTAAAAGGGGAGCCGTTATCAAGGTACCCATCCTCCGTTACTACTTTGAGTATCCAGATGGCGCTGTACGTCGCCGCCATGTTTATTCTTTGTAGCTTTGAGCAAGGTGCTACAGATATAGTAGTTTCGGGAGGGATCCTGCCAAAGCCTTTTCTATAGAAAAGGAGGGCGGGTCCATCAGGACGACATGGCTATCTCACCCAAAAATAGATTTTTCGCTTCGCTCAAAATCCGTTTTTTTGGCTCAGGCCATATCGTCCTGATGGAAGGTTACCAGAGCATTATTTAGAAAGTACTGTATCTGTGGATTTTCCAAATGTGCCTTAACCTCAGGACAATTTTTCCTTGGTCATCCAGACCATAGAGACATATGACGTTACCGTTATACATCATTACTGCTAATCATAAACCATGTTAGTGCTTCCTGCCCCCTGCAGGGAAGAGTCATACTAGACTTAGGAAAGAGTCTCGAGGTTTGCATATACCATATGAACAACATAGCATCAAGAGCATACAGGTCTCACTGTATGCAAAGCCAGGTAAAGTTTGTACTCAAATAAGAACAAAGGTTTGTATTACCATATGAGCCAACATAGCATCCAGAGCATACAGATCTTGCTGTATGCGTAGCCAAGTAAAGCGTGTACTCATGTAGGAACAAAGGTAACTATATTTTTGTTCATATATACATATGCAGATTATTAAAGGAAAATAATACTGTAGCATATCTTTATTGAAATCCAATTTGGGGCGAAATAAGACGCAAATATCCATCAAGTATTTATTGGTAATAAATAACCAGCAAAATCAACATACATAACATAATGTTAATAAATGCAATGAGAAACATGTATTGTACAATCCAGACCAGAAAATGTTATTTCACCTAAAAGGGAAAAAATATTAGGGCCACAAATCTGAAAATTTATTAAATTTTCTAATATGGATTTCTGTGATAATGATTGTCTCTTCACACCTTGTAAGAACACACGGCACAAGTGTTGTCTCTATGTTTCTTCACCTTTAATAACTTGGACAGTCCATAGTGCCACCTTGGTGACTCTTATCTTCAAGTATTGCACCGTGAAGTGTCAACACCTTCACCCATGCTTTGACAGTCCCAATCAATTCACTGTTCCTCGCAGAGCTAGACGACAGGTTTCAGGACACTACCTGCCGCCACCACAAAACGTTTCAACTCTTGCACTTGCTTCGCATAGTGTTTAAAGAACACTCTGGATGACTTCCATCCAGTATATGAGTGAAGACGCTCAAAGTCCATGTATTGGAAAAAATTTAATGACGAAGCAATTTTCCTGGGATCATGACCTGCGGGTGTACTGTCAGGATCCGCTCTGCGAATGAAATAGGTGATCTTCGCTCTTAGTTGTTTTAGGGATAGGTTTGACCCCGAGATTTCTTCTTTAAAGAGCTGTCCTCCCCTGAAGTCTGATGTTCTACTAAGATAGACCTTTAGACACTTCACTGGACACAGCGAGACATCTTCCTTCAGAGGGCAGATTCTCCAGGGGCCCCACCTTTTGGTAGGTAGCTCGTTCTTGGTGAGAAATGTTGGGTCAGGAAAGAGATTCAGTGCTCCCGCTTCTGTGAACTGAATATGGCCCTCATCTCTAGAAAGGGCCACTATTTCACTAACTCTGGCCCCCGAGGCTAGAGCAAACAAGAATATAACTTTTTAGGTTAAGTCTTTCAGAGAGCAATCCTCATTGTTCACTGTTGAAGCAAAATGTAGGACCTTATCCAAGGACCATGAAATGGGCTTTGGAGGTGCTGGAGGCCTAAGACTAGCACAAGCCTTAGGGATCTTGTTAAAGATTTCATTGGATAAGTCTACTTGGAAGGCGTATAGCAGAGGTCTAGTCAAGGCTGATTTACACGTTGTTATCGTATTGGCTGCTAAACCTTGTTCATGAAGATGGATAAAGAAGGATAAACAGAAATCTGTTGAGATTTCTTTTGGTCCTTTTGCCTTGACAAAAGCAACCCACTTCTTCCAAGATGACTCATATTGTCTTCTAGTAGACTTTGACTTATATTCTTCTAAGAAGTCTATACTGTCTCTTGAGATCCCAAACCTTTTCTTAACTGCTAAGGAGAGAAAATCATGAGATGAAGGTTTTGGGTTTTCTGTGATGAAGCGAAGACAGTCAACTTCTGTAATTGTTGAGTCAGTACTGGGTCCGGTAGAGGGACCAGCCTCAGCTTCAGTTCTAATACTAGAGGGAACCAATTGCTCTTTGGCCACTTGGGAGCCACTAGAGCTGCCGTTCCCTGAAATGATCTCAACTTGTTGAGGACCTTCAATAAGAGGTTGGTTGGAGGGAACAGGTAAACCCAGTTCCATCTGTTCCAGTCGAGGGACATGGCGTCCACCGGTTCTACTAGAGGGTCCTCGTATGGGGCCACATAACGAGGTAGTTTCTTGTTGTCGCTCGTCGCGAAGAGGTCGATCTGCAGTTCCGGGACTTGACGTAAGATGAAGGAGAATGATCCTGCGTCTAGGGATCATTCCGACTCTATCGGTGTGAGCCTGGATAGAGCGTCCACTGTCACATTGCGGAACCCTAGAAGGTGAACTGCTGATAAATGCCATATCTTCTTTTCCGCAAGACAGAAGATTGCGGCTTCCAGAATGTTGATGTGGAAGGTCTTGAATAGAGGAAACCAAGTTCCTTGGACTTTCCTTTGGTGAGTGTGACCTCCCCATCCTTCCTTTGATGCGTCCATATGGATGATAACTGAAGGTAGAGGTGGTTGCAAGGGCACGGACCTCTTCAGGTTCTTGGCCTTCGACCATGGCTTGAGAAGTGATCGTAGTCGAGTCGGTATCGGTCTTCTTAGATCTCTTTGAGCGTTTGTTGCGTAACTTCTCCAGACTCCTGATGCATCTTTTAGCTATGCTCTTAGCACCGGGTCTGTCACTGATGCAAACTGAAGAGAACCCAGTACTCTCTCCTGTTGGCGTCTTGATATCCTGTTCGGATTTCAGTAGTCTCTTGACAGATCCCGCTATCTCTCTCCTCTTCCCTGGGGGAATGGACAGATGGTGTGACTTTAAGTTCCAATGTATTCCTAACCATTGAAACTCCTGAGCTGGAGATAATCAAGACTAATTGATGTTGATCTTGAATCCCAGATGTTCCAGGAACTGGATCACTTTCTTGGATCCTTGCATGCACTCCGTCTCAGATGCTGCCCGCACCAGCCAGTCATCCAGGCATGCTACCACCTGGAAACCTTTTAAGCGTAGTTGTTGAACGACTGCATCTGCAAGTTTTGTAAAAATCCTTGGGGCTATGTTTAGTCCGAAGGGCATGGTTCTGAAGACATATTTCTTCTTCTGTAGCCTGAATCCTAGGTAGGAGAGTGGGCGGTTGATTGGAATATGCCAAGAGGCATCTGCCATGTCTATTGAGACTGTGTACACCCTTTTTGGCAGCAGGGTTCTTTTGTGTTGAAGGGTTAACATCCTGAACTTGTTGCTTTCTATGAACATGTTGAGTGGCGACAAGTCCAGAATGACTCTGAGTTTGTCTGAGTCCTTCTTGGGAACACAAAACAGCCTTCCTTGGAATTTGATGGACTTTGCCCTCCTTATCACCCATTTGCTCAAGAGTTCTTGGGTGTATTCTTCCAGAACGGGGCTGGAGTGTTGGAAGAATTGAGGAAATGATGGTGGAGCTGTCCTCCAGCTCCAACCTAGTCCATTCTTGATTAGGCTGTGGGCCCAGGGATCGAAGGTCCAGTGATCCTGAAATTTTTGGAGTCTTCCTCCTACCGGAAGCATCTCATTGCTTCAACTGTCCTGAGGACTTGCCTCCTTGACCACGTCCTCCCTTACTACCTCTTCCTCTTGGAGGGTATCTAGAGGAGCCCCTTTTTGACCCTCTACCTTTAGGACAAAAGGTAGTGGTCTGTCTCTCATAGGCAGGAGTAAAAGCTGGCGACTGGGCAACCAGCTGCTGAAGCACCATCTGGTAGGTAGGCTGGGGTTGTGCCACCATCTGGGGTACCGCGGTCATGGGAACTGCGGGAAATTGTTGTTGCTGTTGTCTGACAGGGCGAGAGGGCAACCTAGGTCTCTTCGTCTTCCGCTTTGGTTGGGGACCCTCATCCGGGGAAGACTTCCTCTTCGCCGACATGCCCCACTTTTGGAGAAGATTCCTGCTCTCCGTGGCGGCCTGGTCCACTACTTTTTTTACCACTTCATTCGGGAAGAGGTCTTTTCCTCAGATATTGGAAGCTATCAGCTTCCTAGGTTCGTGTTTCACTGCAGCCGAAGCAAACACGAACTCCCTACATGCGCGTCTGGCCATATAGGTCTTTGACCAGCGTTGCCAAATGTGATTTGGCCACAACCATGAACATGTCTGGGAATCTGCTGTGGCTTGCCATTGCCTCCAAGGTAATCTGGAGGGACAGGGATGCGGCAAGTTTTTCCTTTGTCTGGGTAAGACTTGAAGCCGGGCCAAAAGTCGACATCCTCTATGAGGACAGCCCCCAGTTTTTCTGAAATGAAGATCTTCCCATTAGTAATTGGCATGTACTCTGCATGCCTCCAAGGTTTCACCTCGGAGCAAGAAGGAAGAGCTTTAACGTTGAATCTCTTCTGAGACCCACGGGACGTTGCGAGATGGTCCATCCTTCTCCTCAGTTCAGCGTCCCTTTCTTCGTTCTGCTTACGAAAACTCTCCATCATCGACATGAGACTAGCCAAAGCTATACCCATGTCGTCCGATGGAGGAGCAGATGACGTAGAGGGTACTGGTTCTGGGGCCGGAACCGACGAAACGGACTCCGATTCGACGTCATCCTCTTCAGTCTCTGGAGCCAGGGTAGACTCCTCTTCTAGACTCTCCGCAAGGAGGTCTTTCTCGGTGTCCTCAGACACCTCCGACATCCTCTCATCTAGGTGGACGTCCTTCATCGCGTCAGAGACGTCTGTATTTACGGAAATCTGGACGCAAGGGATCTCAGGTTGAGGCTGTGGTATAACTGCATCCGCAGTCGCCTTAGGGAACAGATAGGCACGCATCCGTTCATTCGGAAGGTAAGGCCCCATGGCATTTTTCTGAAAGCCACGAACCCATCCGCGCAGCTTACTCCGTGCTGCATCCCTTGACTCCGCTGTCTTGGGGTCATCAAAAGCCTCAGTAACCAAGGCTTTGCACACATTGCAGTCCTGGGGGTCCCAGTACTTCAGAGGTCCCTTAGAGATGAAGTAGAGAGAGTGAGCCCTGCACTCTACATGGCCGCAGAAGTCCTTGCTCCTCACGTTGCAAAAGACTCTCAGGCACTTAGGGTGGTCCTGTAAAGAGAGGAAAACTAAATGAGTATGCGGTAGTTCATCTCACCTGATAAACTATATAATTATTATTATTAATATTTATGCATATTTATCGCATATAGCTTAGGATAGACAAGCGAGAAAAGAATTAGGAAAGACACATACTTGTGTTTCCTGTCCAGCTAATTGCTGTGACCTCCCGCAAAATTAAAACCTAGAGTTTTCCTATTCAGGAAACTCAATGGAAGAATTCTAACCTGTAAGGATAGATAAGTGTAACTTAACACTGACTTTCCAAAGGTTTTAATAATGAGGGTAAATTGTAATTGATCATCTACCAGTATGTGGAAAGAAATCTTTTCTTTCCATATATCATAGGTCTCAACAATAGACTGTGCATGGATACACAGGGTATGTTGGAAAATAACTACTGTATAATTTATACTATAGTTTTCTGTCTGCAGTATGATCTATACGGAAAATATACTGGCTACTGTATAATCATATACTGTAGTTTTAGCCGGCATGTTGCCGGCAAGGCTAGCACCTGGTGGCACAGTCCAGCCGGCGTCTTGCTGGCTGGGGGTAGTGGCCGGCAGCATCAATCCGGCCAACACCCGCCAGTCAAGTTAATCCTGCCGGCGCACAAGGCGCCGGTTGGGGTAGTGGCCAGCAGCATCAACCCGGCCGGCACCTGGGTCAGTCCTGCCGGCAGCTCGCCGGCTGCCGTCGTACTGGTCCAGCCGGCGCCTTGACTGCTGGGGTAGTGGCCGGCAGCCTCAACCCGGCCGGCAGTTGCCGGCTAGGTTAGTACCCAGCGGAACTAGCTGATAGAGAGAGAGAAATCAAGGAGTGAAGGGTACCTTATTGAATGTGTATTAACAATAAATAAGGGTGTAAGTACTCAGTCTTACTGCCTTCCTCCAGAATGAGGGCTCAAATGGAAGGGGAGAATGTATCGTTCAGGCTTCCACCCAAACACAAACCGTTGCCGGTCTCTGCTGGCTTCTGGTATGTGAATGGCAGTCCAGGAGAGAACTGAAGAACACTCTACAGTAAAGGGGTCTCCTGCCGGCATCCGGCACAGCCTTTCCCGGAGCCTTGCATCCATAAGGGAAAGCTGAGCAACTAAGCCACTGCATGTAGGAGCCCCGGCCGGCCCCACAACCTGCCGGTAAGCGGTGAGATTGTAGGACGACGGCCAAAGGATTGCGATGGCTAGGCCATCACTAAAGGACAGAGGGGGGAGGGAAAAGGGTCCTGTATGAGGTGTGGAAGGAGCCAACAGGGTTGCCGGTCCTACCACACCCCTAAGAAACTCTGTTTCAGTATCGGCGCCATCCTAGCCGGCAGGAGAATATCTATTCTCCAGCCTAGGGTCTGCCAATACAGTTGAGGGGACGGTGGAAAACTTGCCGCCTCCTCTCAACAAGGGAGAAACAGAGTTCCAGTGCCGGTGCCATCCTAGGCGGCAGAAAAATGTCTATTCTTCAGCCTAGGGTCTGCGAGCACAGGACTAGTCTACTAGACTGCATCCTAGGGAGGTCTAGCCTCCTATGCCGGCAGCCTAGTCCGGCAGGGGAATGACTATTCACCCTGTCGGCCGGCTGCCGGCAAAAGACTATATACTCTTAGGATCTGACCGAAACCCAAAGCCTGCTATCTGCGGCCAAGGGAAGAGACAGAAAAACCCTAGCCTAGTCATGCCTGTCTACTCAAGGCAAAACCAACTAGGGTTGTAGCCTAAGGCTATGCTCAGAGGGAAGGAGGGATTACCCTTAAATCTCCACTGGAGACGAGTATCGATTTATATTATTCTAGGGGATATCTATCTCTGCCTGAATTGATAAAACGATATACGAGGGTAACTGGGGAACATGTATGAAAGTATACTAAAGCCACTAGGCTAGTAGCCTAGTGGCGGGTGAGAATTGACTACCTTAATCGCCGAAACTCTCTCGTATACAATCTCAGAAGAGGAATATTTATATGCAATCAATGTATCTTACACATATAAATTGCCTAAATAGCTTCATTTAATTGAGGAATGTCTATTATATCATGCATGAAAGTAAACTAAAATTCATAGGCTAGGAATCCTAGCGCAAGTAAGGTTCTGTTACCTAAATCACCGAAACTATCAAGAATACAATCGGCATAATATAATTAACTCCTAGCAATGAAGACTGAATAGCTTCAAGATATTCATGCTATTAATACCGGGAAAGTCATTCAGGCTAACTAGATAACTCATGCGTAACGAACGAGAGCGCCCATGACGCCTCTGATTCAGACAAAAGCTCTCTCACTTAAATTAACCTAATTTCACTGTGAGGCAAGAGCTAAAATTTATACAATGTAAAGATCAAATACTCAACTTTCCAGAGGCAGAAGAGGCTGGAGATTGCATGATAAATCCAAAAAGTAGAGCGTACACAAAAGAGCAATAGGGAAAATCACCGAGCTGTAGCGCTACACTTATAGGAATAAACATTGTGGCAACGTACAGCGCATTCTGGATACTCAAAGTAGTAACGGAGGAAGGGTACCTTGATAACGGCTCCCCTTCTAATTTTGCCACTTTCCCCCTCGAAGCGAAATATCACTGTAGTCAAATATACCCTAGGAAGCTACAGTACTTATAGGAACCTTCCATCAGGACGACATGGCCTGAACCCAAAAATGATAATTATTGTCTGATATACAGTACTACACATGTATAGATGATCCAAGGTCACCATTTTTATGTAGGTATTGATACACTTGTCTCAAAAATACTAATGCAGTAAGCTCTTTAATTGTTACCATCTGATTTTGTAGTTGTAAAGGAAAACTTCTTATTCTTTTTCTCGTTTCAGGCAACTGATGAGACGAGCAAGAAAAGTGAAGATGATGGGAAAGAGGGAAAGAAAGGAGAGGGTGAGGATGAGGATGAAGATGAGGTGGATGGAGTAAAGGAAATAGAGGAATTGAGTATAACCGAAAAGAAAGAGGGCAGTGCTACACCATCACCAACGTCACCAGCTGCCAGTAATGCTAGCAATGGCAGCTCTGGGGGCACTCCCCAAAAGACAGGATATCTGGCTTCCTGGTTCAAGTGGTCTTAAAGGAATACATTACTCTATTATTTGTTATGCAACCATGGGTTTAGTTACAAGCAGTAGACCATATGGTACCATAGTTGTTTTGAGGAGAGGAAGTTACCATATGGAATTACAGTATTGCTTTTTTGATGGAAGTCTCTTACTAAGTGGCATGATTGCCCACGAATGTTAGGTTATGGAAATTATGATTCCTGTTGAACAGTAGTAGAATATCTATGTAATATGCTTATATGAAAAGTTTTGAGAGGAGCTGTTGGAGTGATACGTAAGCTTATGGTTTTAACAAAGAAGTTTAAAGAGTTTTTTCTTGATATTCTTAGCAGGGATAAGAATATAAACAGGGTTTTAGGCTTATAGATATAAAACTTAGCTCTTGGTTGATTGATTGTGATTTTCAGATTGTGGAAATAGATACCACACAAAACTTGCATATAGTAAATCCCTCCATGTGATAAAAAAAAAATTCCTCATTAAGGGGTGCGACTCTTGACGTGTGTTTGAAATTTTGGGAAATTTGGATTATTGCATTTTGGCTAGGAGAACTTCATAATTCATGTTTCAAATAGTTTTTTTTTTTTTATTGCTAAGATGTATTTTTTATGTATTTACTCTAGATCCAGTCCCTTACACAATCCTTTTCTGACCAGGGTACCTATTTATTTACATTTTTGTAATTCAAGAATTTGAGGGAAAGATATTTATGTCAGCAACCTATAATTGCAACAACTTGATTTATTCTGATTCCCCCAAGAAGAGAATGTCGTTTTCTTCTTTTCTCGGTGATTTTATAAATAAACGTTAACTACATATTTCTCTAATATACATGTCTGCTCTTTTATATATTTACAATTCTTATCTTATGGTTATGCTGAAAGATACAAAAAGTTAGACGATAATTAAATATGCCCGTAGCATAAAATTTGCCAAGAAAATATGCAGATGAGAATATATTATGCTAGGATTGTCGCACTTGTGTGGGCATTTTGTACATGTAGCGTATATATTTCTGGATTTGAGAGAAGGGCTTGCCATGGTTTAATAAATAACCCTGAAATTTGATGATCATGTCTTTATGATTCCCGTTGTTGAGGGAAATTACTCTTAAAAACCCATTCTTAGGCATATTTAACCACTCTACAAATAAAAATCTTTGAAGCTCATATTTCTTTGTCATCTTGTTTATATATTTATAATTTTTCATGTTATGATTATGCTGAAAGATCCATAAAGTGTCAAAGATGATAACTAAATAGCTCTAAAGTGTAAGATGTCTCCAGAAAGTATGCACACAAGATTATATTATGCTAGCAATGTCTTACTCATTTGGGGATGTGGTACATATAGCATACATATTTCTGGATTTGAGGGAAAGGGCAGCTCACTGCATTGTGAATAACCCTGAAATATGATGATTACATCCTAATGATCCCCAGTGGTGGGGAAAGTTACTGGTAAAAGCCCATACCAATATATACTAAACTATTTTCAACCAATCTCTGAAAAAGAAAAAAAAAAAAAACTTTGAAGCCCATTTTCTCAAAATGTAATTTTTTGAAAATATTTGTTGCTACTTTTTTTAATATTGATCTATATTTTTTATTTAAACATTAAAAGATAAGGAATTCTATAGCCAATACTGTAATCTATACATAAACTTTCCGAGAAAATGAAAAATAGTGACCTTTGAAAGTGACTCCTATACTTTGATAAAATAATACATATGAATAAAGTTAAGAATGTTAAAAAATGTTCTAATGTACAACTTTAGAGTATAGAATTCGCTTTCAAATAGTTTTGAAATTAGATAAATCAATTGAGAAACAAAAATATAGTAGGAGTTTGAAGTAATCCTAAAATAACATTGATTTAATAGGACTGACTCGCACCCCTTAAGTGAAATCGTTCTGAACCTTGTCTTGCATTACAAAATAACTCATATTTTATGCTGAATTATTATATGAACTTAATATTAATATCACTACTTGTATTTTTATTAATAGTGGCATTTTGTTTATATGAAAACATAAAATATTTGTTTTACAGATTACTTGTTTTGTTAGGACGGTGGTTAATATTACCTGAAATGTTTTCTGTAATTCCACTTTGATTATTATTGTTATTCTTAATATTATCATTATTTTATGTGATGATTAATATTATACTGTATTGACATTATTTTTTGCATTGTTAAATTGAGTAGGATATTAACGTATCTCATGTCACAAGGTTTTTACAGTGTTAGCCACAGCTTATCATTTTTCAAGCTTTGCACATTATTCTCTGTATTGGAATCCATCCCCTTTTCTGTGAAATGTTCCTCTCTATGTTTCAAGAGAAATATTTTAGCTTAATTAAAAGAACAACTTGAAGAACAAGGGGAAGAGTTCACAGTATCTCCTGTTATCAATTTCTTGCACAAAAGGTCAGCACTTTGAGAATCAAGAATTTTGATTCAGTAGAACATACAACTATTGTATTTTGGTTGTCTGTACTGTATCTTGTAGATCCAGTTAGTGATAAAAGTCTGTTTCCTTTTGAACTTACTGTCTCAGACAGTGTGCTTAGTGTACTCCCTCATGTTCAAGTAGACAAGCATGAATATGCACCCTTACTGACACTACATCTTTGACATATAGCCTTAAGTGATCAACAAAATATGTCTTTCAAAACTAGCACTCATATTTAACAAGAATGTTCTTTCTTCTGCAGATGTGTTCCAGGATGTAGATTAGCTTTAACACTCTGAGGATTCTGAATTTAAGCTGAATATTTTGTGTACATTTCTTTGTTTGTCATTTGTGTAGTGTCAGGAATCGTCCTTTTGATCTTTTCCTTATCACCATCATTGGCATTTTTACATCGCCATAAGCTCTCTTCCTCTCTTCTGTTATGTGAATTTTTTGTTTTATATCATCATCTCTATCCTATTTCTAAGATTTCTTGGTCCTTTATGCAGGTTTTTTACCTGGTACAGTAATACCTTGGATATTGAACTCCCCTGAACTTTAACAATTTGGTGATTGAACAAGGTTCTAGAAAAAAAATTACTCCACAGATCAAACAAAAATTTGAGGTTGAAAATTTTAAAATAACCTTTAAGGACTGAGATAAAGACAATAGAGCCAGTATATTCGTTGCTCTCGCCCAGTTCAAGCCTGTAAAATATTGTTCTATTAACTTTGCCATTAATTTGAGTTCTATTTATGTTTTGTTTTTGTGCATCCATACACGGACAAAAGAAGACAAGCCTTCAAAAGAAGAGGAGGCTGAGGATCCTGCCCCTAGTTCAATGACAAAGGAAATGGGGGCATGATTGGCTGAGTTACACTTTTATGTACAGAAATATCACCAAGATACTGCAGTTGCCAGCAGAAAGGGTACATTTTGTAAGTCATTTCAGAAACATTTAAAAACAGAAGGGAACTTTCCTTCCAAGCAACACTAACACCTCCTCCCCTCCTAACCACCTTCCACTCAAGTCATCCACTCTCCTTACTACAGTTGAGTTGGTTTTAGTATGCTCTTTGATTTTATATTGAAGCTGCGCATAAAACTGCCAACTAATTAGTATACTGTAGTGCTATATCTAGTCCTTCATTATTATCATTATAACTTGCTAAGCTACAACCCTAGTTTTAAAAGCAGGATGCTAAAAGCCTAGTGGCTCCAACAGGGAAAATAGCCTTGCGAGGAAAGGAAAAAAGGAAAATAAAATATTTTATGAAGAGTAACAACATCAAAATAAATATCCACTATATAAACCATAAAAACTTAACAAAACAAGAGGAAGAGAAATATGATAGAATAGTGTGCCCGAGCGTACCCTCAAGTAAGAGAACTCTAACCCAAGACAGAGGAAGACTTTAATACAGAGGCTGTGGCACTACTCAAGATTAGAGAACAATGGTTTGATTTTGGAGTGTCCTCCTAGAAGAGCTGCTTACTTATGGGGAAAATTGATTTAGTGTTAGAGCACAATTTTTGAACTAATTATGTTCGATTTCCGAGCTACCACTGTACTTCCATATCTACCGGTACCACTTTTCTCTCCCCTTTCCTCAATTCTACAGATTTTTCTGGTGCTAGACACCACATCGCTTCTCTGATTCCTCATTTGTTGCTTGCTCTTACCATTGCTTTTCCTTTCCAGTGGTCATAGTAAACATTTCATGTATCATCTTTAATCCTTTGCTCTGGCATAGTACTAGTATTGGTTCTCCTCATTAGTTTCCTATCACACCCTCAAAACCTATTTTAATTTTACCTGTTGAATCTGTATATCTGGATCTTATTATCAGCCCTGCCATCAAAAGCAGTTGACATTTGTCTCCACGATAGACTATTAATATATCTAAGTCATCATAAAAGCAATTGTTTAAGCTTTCTTTTGCAGAGTCAGAATGACAGGTTTTCACCTTTATCTACTTTGGCATGATATGCAAATATCATATGTTTATGTTGCACCATGAACTTTAGTTTATCATGCATCTTATGCAATATTTAGTGTACTTTGATTTTCTTATACTGAATGTTTTACACATCCATACTTGTTTGTTTTCTTTGTGTAATCTAGCCATTGGGTTTTAGACTCAGAATAAGGTCACAATTTTTTTACTTTACTGTTTGACTCCATCACTATGCTTGACTCACATTGGGCTGACCATGACAAAGGTACATTACTGATAAATAATAATGATAAAACTAATATACAGTATAAGCAACTTAATGATATCATTTTAAGGTCTCATGAACCATAAGTGGTTGCATTGATGAGAGCACCAAACTGCAACCTCATAGTGATCTTGAAATATATAAAACAGATAATGTAGAGTTCTTAGAACTAAGTAACATTTTGAAAAAGTTAGTTAATAGCTCACGCATTTTTTGCCGAGTACAGTCAGATAATTTTGATTCCAAGTTGTTAGGCATTTCAATACATGCTGTCATTCAGTACTGTATTACTGGTAGTTGCTAGTTCTACTTCAAATTTTTGGTTCAGTTACTTCCAAAGGGACCAGACACCAAGTAGCTTTGAATCCTCAAGCTATGAATAGTTGTGATACAGCTAAATATAAACTAGTTTCTATAAAGGAGAGATTGAAAAGTATAGTGCAACATATCAGTTGAGTTAGTTTCTGCTGTAGTGTGTACTCATTATGGATGATTTTAGGTCTGCATTGTGTTCATTCACAAATGAGATTGCTATTTTTAGTGGTATAATAAGAGGTTTCATGTTTTGTGTATGCTTTGTTCCAGAACCTTTGTCTTTCCAGTCGAAGAATTTATGAATTATCATAAATGCAGAAGGTCCTCAACTTACAAATATTTGGAGATACAAACACAAATCCTGCTGAGATAAAAAATCTCAGATATTTCAAAATGAAATACAGTACTGTAATAAGACAATATTATTGTATATGATTTAATGCAGTATTCAAGACATTTGCAGTATGAAATGGGACTATTTGTTGACCTTTGTAACTGAAAATTGTAAGCCTATACAGTAAGTTAAGTGAAGCCTACCCTAGGCCAAAATTTAACAAACAGCTTCTTGTAACCTATTATGTTTGTAAGAGAGGTCTTTCTGTACTGAAGTTTTACCTTTCATTTACTTGTAAGTGAAATTGCAATATACATTCAAGGAGGTGAATTGCAACAATATAGTATGTTGGTTATCACCTTATAGAGAGTAGAGATATATTATAATGGTAGTCCTGTACTGTAGTTGTTTCACTTTTTTTTAATAGACATGTGTATAACACATCATTATAATAACGGTCAGTTACCTGGTCATTTCAAGTATTTATTTTAAAGTTAAAATGACAATTGGGAATACAGTATTACAACATGTTAATGTATTTGATTTCTTTTCTCTAATTACTAATTTTCACACTTACTGTCAGTATATATGTTTTTTTTTCTTCCCATAATTTTGTTTGAACTCATTACAAATTGAAGAGACGATTGGAAGTATTGAAATATGATAACTGATGTTTTTATGTTTGTAGAATTCCACAAGTATATACAGTATTTAGTTTGTGGCTCTGATTTCCATACCAGCATCAAGGCTTTGGAATGGAAGACTTGCATATACGAGCCACTTAGTATCCTGTAGGGTGTTTAAGGTTACAAATTAGAATAAAATGTAAGAAAATGTCATGTAATAACTATATGTTATGTTATCAATGTATAACACTCTATGTGATATGTTACATGTAATTAAGGTTTCCACATAATATGAGTAAGGACCCCCCAAAAATACAGTAGCTTCCAAATGTTATGCTGTTGTCAAATGTATTTATATGCAGTCTGTTCCTAATTCATTCATAGCTATAATTTAGTTCATTAAGGTTGTAACTGCTTGCATCATTAATTTATTTTTCCATATGGTGGAATTTCATTAAGTAAAGTATTTTCTCAGTACATCAAGATAGATATCAATGATATTGATTGCATTCACCAATGTTTTGTATTTTGATGGCTATAGCAACCTCCTAATATCCATTTCATAATATTTTTAGATATTCTTTCCACAAAATTCCTCAAAAACTAAATGCAATGCACCAACCAGATCAGACAAAATTACAAATTACTGAGCGGACAAATTTTAATGAAATCACAAGAAGCCATTTTTTCTTAGGAGTGATTGTTCCTATTTCACAGTACTGTATTATGCATGTATGTTGAACTAGTCTACAAATATGGCTAACTATGATATACAGTATTGATGATATTCCTACATTTAATAGGTTAATTCAATTTTATAAACCTAAGGAAAAGGAAACCAGTTTCTTTTGTATGATGTCACTTGTGTAGTTTCTGTAGCATCATGATTGAAGCTGGTATGTGTGTGTGTGTGCAGGATGGTTAGATTAAGAGCAGTTTGGGATTGAAATGGAAAGGGATCATTTGATTTTGTTTGTTTATTCTTTAGTGATTTGTTAGTGTTTAGAGTTTATTGTTGGTTTCTTATGCAGTACTACATACCTCAGGGCCTTTGATTAAGATAATTTTTTCCATTCTAGATTTAACAAGTCATAATTTTGTATGACTGACAGATACTTTGAGAAGCTACTGTAATTTTACATTCAAAGTGACCTGTAGGACTTGATGATGTAATATCCATTTACAGTAAGGAGATATAGTGTTGAGGTTATTAATCCAATGGCGAGTTTTGTAGTCCACGAAGGATATGTAAGCAACAGATTTAGTCTTTTTATAAATAGTTTTTGTGGTGGCATGCCCTGTTTGGGGGTTTATTATATCCAAAAAAACAATCATATGACATAAGCCTTAATTGTGCAGAATTAAATGTCCGTTTGAAAAAGAGGAATTAATGAATAAAGGAAAATTATGATAAATCCAAAAAGAAAAATTGTTTGTAGCCATAGTACACATCCAAAAGCAGTCACTAATGCATGGGTATTGTATTGTCTTTTTAAGTTCTGAGCCTTGGCATCAATATCTTTTAAAGTTACCTAGAATTTCAGTATGTCTTTTATCAGGTTTTGTTGTGTTGATGTCACCTATAATCCTGTATTTTTTTCATTCATACAACAGTATATTGGGTAATAGCTTCAGCTGATTGAGTGTTCCTGTGAAAGTCCAGGTTTTATGAAGTTCAAGGCAACCCAAGAGATATAATTATAGTTACAAATGGAACTACATTTTGAGCAGAAAAAATAGTTTTTCCTGAATTTGACCTTTTCAACAGCAAGTAAACCATAAACCCGTTAGACTGTCTAAGAACGGGGATATTTTTTTAGAAATCTAATGTTTTTTTTCTCCGCTGTGCGCGCTTCGCTTGTGGAAAAAGAAAAACATCAAGCTGCTATGTACTGGCAGTCAGTACATGCTGAGCTGCACACACTTGCTCTATTGATTATTATATCTTAGATAATTAAGTTTTTATTTGCAGTGAAAATAAGTGTCATTTTTTAAGAAAATGGATGTTTTTTCTATAGGAAACACTTGTTTTTTAGTAGAAAAGCTTTTTCCATCCGTAACTATAATAAAACAACCCGGGATTACTGTAGCTCGTCTTTAGGTAATGACCTCATCACTAAATTGTAGTCTTATATATTCTATATAATTGGCGAGGACCATATTTATGTACAGAACTAAGTCATGATAAAGTAAACGTTAATGATAATGATATGATAACATTTGATTTCATATAATCATTATCACTGCCACCACAGCTCATCTTATTTCAAGAGCAGAAAGTATTGTATATGTTGAAGAATTGGAATGTTGCCATTTACAGATGCTGGATTTCTGTAAATATTGTTTCCTTTCCTATTTTTTTATTTGGAAATTTTACTGTTTTATATTTCATTGTTTTTTCAATGTTTCCATATGTTAAAAATTCTCTCAAAGCCTATTAATTAAAGAATTTTTCTTTGTATTGATTAAAGTAGTGAATACCTGTTACCGAGCTTATTTGTCTGTTTGGAAAAAAAAACTTCCTCTAATCCCATATTAATAAGAATAAGTTCTTTGGGTCATCTTCAAATAAGCTAGAAATATCAACTCAATTATATAATCCAATATGCGTCGAGATTAAAAACTAAATTGGTCAGCCTGATATCACTTTTTACATGTTGAATCTACTACAGTGAAACTGCTTGTTTGACACTTCTAACAACCTGGTATTGATTCTACATTTTCTTATTTCTTTTCATTTTTATCACAATTATTTACTTGGAACTTTTAAGTGGAAATATTTTAGACATTTAGTTTGTTTTTGATAGCCATAAATTACAATGGGTAGTATATTTTGTATTCAGTTATTTAAAATAACAGGTGCTTGGTTATGAATTCGTAACAACAAATTTGGCTTCTGTTTATCTCAGGTTACAAAATGGCTATTAGAGGATTTTTTACAACATAGGGAAAGCAACTTTATTTTTTATTATGCTTGTGTTGGAGTAAAGCCTGTATTGTAATTTCCTAAATTTATTTATTTTTTATAAGTATTTTATTTTAGCCATATTTAAAAAATGATTTCTCATATTTCAGTATTTCATTTTATACTAATGTTTTAATTTTTTCAGCTACATTGTTATCCTTAAGAATAGATATTTAATGGCTAAAGAACTGTTACCATTAATGAATTGTAATAGATTCAAATGTTAATCGTCCAGTGTAAGAAGAAATCCAAATCCTAAAGATAATTGACTCTCAATGAATTAAAATACTTAATTATATTTGTAAAAATTTTCTGTAACATGATATGATATTATATGCTATGGGAGTTTGAATGGCAAGTCAACGTTCTTCCTAGAATTCTAAGACTACTGTGAGGTGATGTTACGACAGAAGATTATATTTGTGTATAAGTAGATGATGTATAGTCATTGATGGTTGATCAATTGTAGTTTGATTGTTGAATGATATGAGGCAAGTAGTAGTATAGTAGATAGAACAAGGCAGACACACATATCGTAGGATTGCAGAAATATAGGAAGGCTCATGCACTTTCATGTTCATCTACAAGCAGAAAGCTTTATATTTAAAGGTTCAAGTTTAAGTTTGAATAGGAAAGATGTTTGATTTCTAGTACACAGTACTTGGATAGTTTAAAAAATGTATATGAACAATTTTAAACAGTTTATCCTTTTATGGTGATAACTGTTAAACTTTTTATTAGATAATTTTTTTCACATGAAAACCCTTCAGCCAAAGTACTTCTGTATTTTGCCATTTTGATTTTCTCCTTTTTATCACATCTTTATTTTATTTAATCAAAGGATGATAATTCTCTACCTATAGATAATTAGATTTCTAAAAAGGGTCTTGTGGAAGAAAATCTCACATTTTAAAGTAGTTGTTTATAAATCAGATAAATATGTTTTGCATACTGTTTACTGCGATTCCCATTTCATTTTCATATACACTGTACTGTACCTTATTTGTGGCCCTTCCTACTGATCTTTGTTCCGTAAAGGGTTAATGACGTCAGACTGCCTCACGGCATGCATTGCAGGCATTTTTAAAAATGTCTTTCCAGCATTATTTTGGTGCCTAGCTACACGCACTTTTCATCCTTCTACTTCACTCCCTTTCTGCTCCCCCCCCCCCCTATCATGCTCTTCACCCTCTTTTAACTTTTAGTAGGCACACATTGGTGCTGAAAGCCCTTGTCCGGCCCAAGCGCCCTGTCATGTGCTAACTTTTTTTAGGGGGGCTGCTTCTCACTTTTCATTAAACATCCAAACCATTTCAAACTTGAATAAGGTCTAAAGTTAATGGGTCTCGCACAATACCTTATAACTGAGTTGAAATTCACGAGATTTGAATTCTTTTAGATTCCTTTGGAAATTGAAAGGGAATATTTTTTCCATTTTACAAAACATTTACTTTCTCTGTTCTATCCCATTTTATTAATGGTAATTGGAAACATGTCACAAATTGGGGAATTTGATTTAAAAGTCTTTCTAAAGGAGACGGACTGTGAAAGTTGTACAATATCTGTTTGACTGAATAGATATACTGTAGTATACATGAATTTGTTGTACAGTATCTTTTTGGCTGAATAGAGATACAGTACAGTAGTGTTCATGAATTTGTTATTAATGGGGACCTTCTAATGCAAATGTTTTACATAAAGTCATAGTAGACACAGTAATGCACTTTAAAAAAGTCCATTAGCCACTTCTTTTCTTGCCTATTTATATCTTGAAGTAATAGAAGTAAAGTGTAAAGAAGAGATTGCAAAATCAAAGAACAACCACTAATAATATATGTCCGTAACCAAGAAAGATTTTTTTATCATGATTATTTATAGAAATTGGCTATTGTAATATGCATATAAGCTTTTTTTTACCAAGGCACTGACTATTTTTAGGTGATGGTCATATTCTGGTAAACATTTTATAGTTATTTAGAATTCAAATACATTTAATCAAGTTAGTGTCAAATTAATAAAGAGGAATGATTATCCTAGCACATTCCTGAGAAGTTTATGTAGTCATCAATTTCGCATTGATCATTTTATGAGACCAAAGTTAAAGGTTCTTTCCTCTTTGCATTTGCATCATGATATGAAGTTGTCTATTCTTCAGGTGTGATGCTATTCTATTGAAGGGAAGGAAGAAACAATTAGTTCAGTTATATGCTGTGGTATATCATGGAATTCAGTATGAAATATACTAAAGCCATGTGCACACAATAGAGCATGCTCGACAGGCAAACAGTGATACCAGACCACAATTGGTAGTAAGAATGAGGGTTGAGGATATCAGAAGCAGGAAAACCACAGGCAGGGATCTGGCAACACACAGTATTGCAGATACCTGCCTGTGGTCTTCACGCTTCTGACGTCATCAACCCTCATTCTCACTACCTATTGTGGCCTGGTATCACCATTTACTCATCGAGCATGCTCCATCATGTGGACAGGGCTTAACTGCAGATCTTCAAAATGGTCAGAATTCATTCGATGTTGATGTTTTAATCGTAAAACAAATATTTATGATTAAGTTTGATTGTTGTCAAGGAAGAATAGGTCTTGAGAGGTATTGGCAGAGTTCCATCCATATACCAAGACACTTCCCCCAATTTTGGGGGGTAGCCGACACCAACAATGAAACAAAACAAAAAGGAGTTAATGAAGATAATTCAAGTAAGGCAGGTTCCGGGATTGAGTATTGCAAAGCATTGAGACGAAGAAGATAGTGTTAGTGATGGTAGACTGTTAATAATGATATAGGAAATATTTTTTCATATTTTACTGCATACAATAGTTTTTAAATATATACACATGTTGAGATAGGTATGATGAACACAGGGTATTTGTGAATTTGATTTTATAGACCTGGTTACATATATATGAAATTTTAGAATTAAATTTGTTTCCCAATAAAGTTTAAGAATATGGTGAGCATGCTCACAGCAGACTAGGGAGACATCTTTTAATTGCCCAATGTGGCTAGTAATATCCCTGTGTGTTAACAGAATATTTACAAAATTGAAAAATATTTAAGTACAGTAATATTATCTTTTGTGAAAAGTGCATATATAGTCTTATAGTTATGGGAATTAAGACCTTTGTACAACATGAAGTAGCCTGATGTCTCTAGTTAGCCATAATTCATACCAAAATTCTAAAAGCAAACTTTGAACTATGGACTACTGGTTATCAATTTGCAGCTTTTTCATGTCTAAATATGAATATCTACCTCGTATATTGGCAGAATCAGATGTCAAAAGCTGTCCTTGAACCCTCTTGTATTAATGCATTGAAAAGATTTTGAGAAAATTTTTATGTCGAGGGATTGTCAATATTACTGACAGCATCCTTGTAAAGAACAATTTCAAAAGCAGATAGAAGATAGTTCACCACTTTAATTCTTATAGAAATTTTATATCAACTAGCAAGGATAGCTGTAGAGTGTGAAGGATAGCATACTTGAGTTTTTTGTACTTGTGCGGGAATTAGATTTAGAAATTATTCATGAAGTTTAGACCTGGATTAAGGAGATCAAACAGCATTGATATCTTCATAGATTGATTTAATAGCAATGCATTCTTTCAACTTATGTTTTCATTTTATTATATTCATTGTTGTGGAAGTCATCATAAAAATGCTGAGTGAATAACCTCATATCATTGTGTATTGTTTAGCATATAGTATAATGGTTACAAGTTCACAGGTGTCTATTTGTCTTGAAAATTTAAAACCTTTTGCAACTTTTCACCTTTACTTTATTTTTCTATTAAGTGATACTCCAGAAAAGTGTAAATTTTATTGACATGATGATGATAATGCTTTTAATGAATGCAAAAAAAGGAGCGATGACTTGATAAAGAATTGCCTTAAATGTTTCAGAACATTAAATAAAAGAGATTTGTGTAATATTTAGTGTGAAAACTTTCACTCATTTAGTATGATCTGCATTATATATAAAACTGCCTGTTAGCAATAGCGAGATAGTCATAGGGGGTTACCACTTCAGTGTATGTTGTGTGTCACACTGTTGGTGGTACTGAAGATTTTCTGCAGCATAGCTTCACTTTCCATCCTTTCTGCCTTTTGTTTTTCATCCATTTTTTTTAAGCGGGGTTTACACGGTTGTCAAACCTGCTTGTCAAGTGGTTTGAAGAGGTGGAGTCTGTCACAAATGCATAAGGTGTGTAAACAATAAAGCCCCACCCACAAAAGTCAGGTTAAAACAGACTTTCTTCGAATTGTTCGACGAACGTATTCGAGAACCAAATAACCTGTTCACACGTTTGAACATCACTTCAAACACTTGCCTGTCGAACTGCGATCGACGAACCGTTCGACTGAGTAAACCCACCTTTACAGTAGTTGCTTCTTGCATAACTGTCCAACTTCTTGGATTAAATATGTTCTGTTTCTGCCCTCACAATTGATTCACTGGGTTGTTTATACTGGATTACTTTGTAGCTATTATCTGGCTGCTAATGAAATCTTTATTAATTATTGGTACAGAATTTTAGTTATACATTATGTAAGTTGATAAAATGTTAACATATTTAAGATATTTTATCATGTTTACTGTGACTGTTGCATCCTGTTATCACAGGATAAGGATCATTGCAGGGTGTTGTTTTGTTTTTTTGTCGTAAACTCATATATCACATTTAAAGGTTATATTTCTATCACAGTACTTCTGACTGGCAATACGAGTGTGTATTATGAAATGTTTCACATTGTGTTGTTGTCTAGAAGACTACAATTACGTTCACTGGTGCACAATACATACATACCGGTACATGTTTTTTGTTTTATGAATTGCTGTAGAAGTAATATATGATACTGTAGATGGCTTGTTGGAAATATTATTTTTTTAATGTTAGGGTTGAGATTGTTGCCTTCATGAACTGGGAACCAATAAAGATGTAGTAGAGTAAACACCCTTGTTTGTAATTATCCAGTTTTACCTTTTAATTTTGATTTTTTTATTATTGCTGTATTTTTTATTTGTAATACTGTATTGTAGATATTTTCTTTTTTTTTGTGAATGTTAATAAAAAAGGCTTCTGAATAGATTCCCTTTTCGAAACATGGGCTCAAGAAAACTCAAAGTTATGACATTACAGTATAGGTAAAACTAGATAGGTATTTTGGGATTAAAGACGATGTAAACGTCTACATCACACTGCTCACCATGTTTCACAGTAGAGGAGTTGGCCAATCGGAATGAGTGCAGTATAGCATCTCTAGTGCAACTGCTTCAAAATCGGACTCATAGAGACAACAATTATGCCCTGGAAAAAGTGTATGATTCAGTGACATTTCTGAACCTATGTCAGATCTGTCATCTGCTGACTAGCTGTTGTATGCCATGGCAAAAGTAATCCAAAGGGACAAATATGATATTTTGATTATAAAATAAATTTTTGAATATACTTACCCGGTGAATATATAATAGCTGACGTCTCTGACGGCTCGACAGATTCCAAAAACTCGCGAGCGATCGCCGTGAAGGTTGCGGGTGTGACCACCAGCGCCGACTATCGGCCAGATACCGCATATACTTGTCAACATCTCCAGTTCTTCTCAGTCCCCTAGGTCTCTATCGGGGAGGAAGGGAGGGCCTTTAATTTATATATTCACCGGGTAAGTATATTCAAAAATTTATTTTATAATCAAAATATCATTTTTAAATATTAAACTTAGCCGGTGAATATATAATAGCTGATTCACACCCATGGTGGTGGGTAGAGACCAGTATTAATACAATAAAGGCGTATATGCTCAAGAGTTTTTGACAACTATTCAAAAAACAGACTTAAGTATAGGTACCTGGTAAGGAAGCAGACTCTGATTATTACTCTGCCTCATTAGTCCGCTATCCTCACGAAGCCCAGCGATCCTCTTAGGATGCTGAAAGACTCCCAGGAGCTGCTATATCCAGGGTGAACACCCCTATAACAGGACCTCATCAATACCCTTAATCTGGGCGCTCTCAAGAAACAATATTTTGACCACCCGCCAAATCAAAAAGATTGCGAAAGACTTCTTAGTCTCCCGTACAACCCAAAATAAGATTAAAAATTTCAAGAGTAGATTAAAAGGATATAGGGATTAAGGGAATGTAGTGGTAGATCCTTCACCCACTACTGCACTCGCTGCTACGAATGGTCCCAGTGTGTAGCAGTCCTCATAAAGAGTCTGGACATCTTTCAAGTAATATGAAGCGAAAACCGACTTGCCTCTCCAAAAGGTCGCGTCCATAATACTTTTAATGGGTCTATTTCGCTTAAACGCTACAGAAGTTGCTATCGCTCTAACTTCATGAGCCTTGACTTTAAGTAAATTATGATCCTTCTCACTTAATTGAGAGTGTGCCTCCCGAATCAAAAGTCTAATAAAATAAGACCACGCATTCTTAGACATGGGCAAAGAGGGCTTTTTAACGGAGCACCATAAAGCCTCTGAACAACCTCGTCGCAGTTTAGATCTGGATAAACAAAATTTAAGAGCTCTAACGGGGCACAGCACTCTTTCAACTTCATTCCCCACAATCTCAGAAAGACTGGGGATTTCAAATGATTTAGGCCAAGGACGAGACGGAAGTTCATTCTTGGCCAAAAAAACCAAGTTGAAGAGCGCATACTGCTTTATTAGCGGAGAAGCCGATGTTCTTGCTAAAAGCATGTATGTCAATAATCCTTTTAGCCGAAGCCAAGCTCACCAAAAAAAAGTGTCTTGAGGGTAAGATCCTTCAGGGAGGCTGAATTTAATGGTTCAAACCTGTCTGACATAAGGAACTGTAGGACCACGTCCAAGTTCCAAGCAGGAGTCGAAATATGACGCTCCTTGGAAGTCTCGAAAGACTTAAGCAGGTCTTGGAGATCTTTGTTATTAGAAAGATCCAAACCCTTATGCCTGAAAACAGAAGCTAACATGCTTCTGTAGCCTTTAATGGTGGATGCAGAGAGGGAGCGACCGTTTCTCAGATAAGGCAGAAAATCCGCAATCTGCGCTACAGAGGCACTTGGAAGAGGAAATAGAGGAGGACTTGCACCAGTCTCTAAATACCTCCCATTTCGACTGATAGATCCTGATGGTAGAGGATCTTCTAGCCCTCGCGATCGCTCTAGCTGCCTCCTTCGAAAACCCTCGAGCTCAAGAGAGTCTTTCGATAGTCTGAAGGCAGTTAGACGAAGCGTGGGGAGGCTTTGATGAAATCTCTTTACGTGAGGCTGTCGCAAGAGATCCATCCGTAACGGCAGACTTCTTGGAACGTCTACCAGCCATAGAAGCACCTCTGTGAACCACTCTCTCGCGGGCCAGAGTGGAGCAACCAATGTCAACCTGGTCCCTTCGTGAGAGGTGAACTTCTGCAGCACCTTGTTTAGGATCTTGAAAGGTGGAAAGGCATAAACGTCCAGGTGAGACCAGTCCAGCAGGAAAGCGTCTATGTGGGCTGCCTCTGGATCTGGAACTGGAAAGCAGTAAGTCGAGAGCCTCTTTGTCAGTGAAGTCGCAAAAAGATCTATGGTGGGTTGACCCTATGTCATCCATAGCTTCTCGCACACAGTCTTATGCAACGTCCACTCCAAGGAGATGACTTGTCCTCTTCTGCTGAGGCAGTCCGCCAAGACATTAATTTTTCCTTGCACAAATCTCGCCAAAGGAGAGATGTTACTTGCCTTAAATGGAGTTCCTTCTGATCCGTGGATCAAAGACCCGAGCATTCCAGACTGTCCAGTGGAGCTCCCTAACCCAAATCCGATGCATCTGAATACAACACATGGTTTGGGTTCTTGATCGCAAGAGAAAGACCTTCTCGAAGTCTGATGTTGCTGTCCCACCAAGTCAGACATGTCTAGACTGAGTTGGAGATTGGGAAAGAGATACTCTCTAAGCCCTTCTCCTTGTTCCAATGGATTAGGTGAAATTGGAGAGGGCATAGGTTGAGTCTCCCCAGAGAGATAAACTACTCCAGCGATGAAAGAGTTCCCACGAGGCTAGTTCAAACTCTTACAGAGCAACTGTTTTTCTCTTGCAAGTGAAGGACTTTTAACAGAGCTTGTTCCATTCTTGTGGGAGACGAAAAGGCCCGAAAAATCAGACACTGTATCTCCATTCCCAAATAAAGAATAGTCTGGGATGGGGTACTGTAAGTTATGACTTCTCTACGTTCACTATGAGACCTAGCTCCTTGGTTAGGTCTAATGTCCATTAGAGGCTCTCCAGACAGCGATATAATGACGATGCCCTGATTAGCCAGTCGTCAAAATAAAGGGAGGCTCTGAATCCTCAAAAAATGTAGAAAGCTTGCTACATTTTGCAAGGGCCTTGTAAAATCAAGAGCAGGAATGAGGCCGAAGTACAGTGCTCGAAATTGGTACATTACTTTCCGTCCACAAACCTCAGATGTTGTTGAAAGTTTGGATGAATCGGGATGTGGAAGTATGCATCCTGAAGGTCGAGAGAGACCATCCAGTCGCCTTCCCTTACTGCTGCCAAGACAGATTTGGTAGTCTTCATCGTGAAGTTTGTCTTGACAATGAACACATTGAGCGCACTTACATCTTAAGTACTCCTGCAGTGAATGTGGCTGCCAGATCATTGGAGCCATCCCTGATAGCCTTGTTCCTGCAGTGAACGTGGCTGCCAGATCATTGGAGCCATCCCTGATAGCCTTGTTCATGCAGGACATAATTGTACAGCAATACATTGACAGCTGGAGAGACCTTCTTACTTAAGGCTCCCAGGGACCAATCCAACAAATAAAAACTTCAAACGCTCGAAAAAACTCCTAACAGGAGATGGTATAGCTCTGAAGCCGACCATAAAATCTTGGAGCGTCTCATGGTTAGACGACGAGAAGAGTCCACAAGGCTTAAGAAGTCTCCCTGGGCAGAGGCAGGTACTCCCAAGCCGAGAACTTCTCCTCGAGCTTCTCCTGTGTCACACCAGATGCCCGAGCGAGAAGCTAATTAAGAAGGAGGAAAAGCAAAAGCAGACTTTCCTAAACTTCTCCTGGATTCCAACCAGTCTCCCAGTAAGAGCATGGCCCTCTTGGAAGAACAAGAGAGAACTGACTTCGTAAAAGTAGGCGTCGAAGAAAGTCTAGGACAAAATTTCACTAAAGAAATTCATAATTAAAATACAAGGGATTGTTGGACCACCCTAGGTTACTCCTCTTCTGAATGACTCCCCAAAGGTACATTAGTTGAAAGGGGGTCATCAACTTCTTCAGAAGGCACATCATCTGATAAATCTAAAGTCTTGCGAGAAGGAGATTTATATTCAGAATGACGTGAAGGAAAAGCCTGACAGGCTACATCCACTTGTATATGAACAGAAGTTAAAGTTGGAGGGTCGATGTCACGTTGTGACTGCAGAGAATGTTATTCTACTACACGTCGTGACAGAAGTAACTGACGTTCAAACGTCCCGTAGTAACAGCGGTGACTGCTGTTCGATGCTATATCGTGAGCCAGGGTTGCCAGGTCGGCTCCACCTAAGGATGCCAAACACCTCCCGAAAATATGCCAAATCATGCCAAATGATGCCAAACTGCTTGCGAGTATATATATATATATATATATATATATATATATATATATATATATATATATATATATATATAAAAGTAAATTAACAGTATCATGTTTATATTCATCATTTTCAAAGTATATACAGTAGATACTGTATATAATGTTGTAAAATAAAAATGGATTTGTTTACTTGTGTCTTGGCTACTGTTTCATATTAACACTAGAAAGAAAATTAACAGTTCGAAATACTATATCAGAGAGAGAGAGAGAGAGAGAGAGAGAGAGAGAGAGAGAGAGAGAGAGAGAGAGAGAGAGAGAGAGAGAGAGAATTATTATATCGAACTGAGGATTTTCTTTGCAGTGTCAATATGAAACAGTAGCCAAGACACTAGTAAACAAATCCATATTAATTTAACATTGTACACACACACACACACACACACACACACACACACACACACACACACACACACACATATTATATATATATATATATATATATATATATATATATATATATATATATATATATATATATATATATATATATATATATATATATTCGTTGGAAATGATAACTATAAGCCTGATACTCCTAACTTACCTTTTAACTTAAAAGGGCAAAGCAATTACTTCTTCAAATTCTTCACTCATGCTGAGTTGTATCCATCTTTCTTGATGATGATGCTCCTTCCGATGTATACATGGAGTCAGTGAACAAGCTGGGCATTTTTACAGTAACTGAAATTTTTGCAGCTTTTACCACTTAAATGTAATCTGGTTTTCACTGTGATGATAGCTGCTAGCATACTTGTTGAAAGTTTATTCAGCAACTTTGTTTTCGTGTTTGTCACGTGGGAAAATATCCTTTCAACCACTGCATTACTTAGAGGCAGACAGTATGCAGTAAGCACAGAAAGGGCCTGTTCTTCCAAGCAGTTCTCGTCTAAAGCATTTTTGTACTCCAGAACAATAGACCAGAATGCCACCGGGTCATTAACAGAGGCACATTTATCATGAAAATCTTCAGACCAGTTGACATGTAAAAGCTTTCTATACTGATTTGCTACTCTTTAAAGATCAAATTTATGAACATCAGAGAACTTAGATGGTAACTTTTGAAAATCAAACCTCATCTGACTCAAGCATTTTTCTGGAGAAAAGTTATTTACTCTCATGACAATGGCAATGTTTCCAGTCAGCCTTTTTTTCTAACTGCAAGTTAACTTCTACCAAAAATTCATGACACCTGACTTTTGTGTTCTGTATGACTTCTTGGCCTAGCTGTGTTTTCAAGCACTCTCTTTCAAATGTCACTCCAAAGTCAATTTTATCCAAAGGCAAGACAGCAGGAGAGACTGATAAACTTGAGGCATATAACCTCACCACAAGAGAGTTATACAGTTGTTTCAAATCATCCAAAACTTTGGCAAGATTTGCACTGAAGGCTTGGAAAGCTGTATTAACCTTTTCAAAATCTTAAATGATTGGCAAAACAAATGTCAAGTACAAAAAGTTCTGTTGATCATCCTAATTGAAACATTAATTGGAATTTCTAACTAAACTAATTTAAAAGAGTATGTCTGAGTAGAATATGGATGTCACCATTTTCATGAAAGGATGCCAAGAATATGCCAAATCTCAAAAAGATGCCAAACCAGTATTTAGGATGCCAATGGGGATCAAAAGATGCCAAATTTCTGGAATTTGGCATCAAAGATGCCAACCTGGCAACCTTGATCGTGACTACGATGACTGACCCTCGACGTCACGTCATGTCTACGGTGTCCACCGCTCAACGTCACGTTCTGCATCTCAACGTCACGCTGTGACTGTGGTGGCTGACATTCAAAGCGATCAAAGTTACATCGAGATTTATGCTCCGCATCTCGCTTAACAGCAAAGCTGTCATTAGAGATAACGTCAGCGTGGCGTAACAAAGCTTGTCTAGAAGGTTGAAGACCCGAATCACGTATCCCAGAACCGTGACGTACAAAAAGCA
>NC_090741.1:36612924-36627924 GCF_036898095.1 Palaemon carinicauda | reverse complement strand
AATCCCAAGTGTTTCAAGTATCTGTAGATAATTTAAATACGCTAATCAAAAAATAAAATCAGTTAGATCATAGCCACAAATAAAGGAAAAGCGCCCCCCCAAAAAAAAAAAAAATAAAGAATGTAAAATGGCTTATTATGCGAGTTTGTACAAACAGCCAGTTAACCGTCAACTGCCTAACGTATTCGTAGGACTGAGTCCTTTTTTGCCACCTCTTTCGGTTGAAGAAGATTCTTCAAATGCAGCGATATCAAAGCATAAAAACCTCGTCATGTTTTCCCCTTTAAAATGTTTTCAACTCTTGGGCCATCGATTAGACTACGTCGACAAGATTTCAATTTTGATTTTTCACTTTTTTCTGACCATTTTATTATCATTTCCAACTGGCATTGTAGCTTAGCAAATAATTAATAATAATAATAATAATAATAATAATAATAATAATAATAATAATAATAAATAATAATAATAATAATAAAAAAACTGAGGTTGCAGCCGATTATGTAAAGATAGAAAAGCAAAAGCACCACCTCTAAAGCCTCTTCAACCATCACGAGACCAATTATCCTCCTTTATCAAACATAAAAACCTTTACTTAACCTACATCTATAGACCTTGATAAACACCTTGGCTTTGCCAATGAGTTACGAAAAATGACCCAAATTATGAAGAGAGAAAGTCACTGTGAAGTGATAGCGGTTTCATTCTTGGCGTCAAAGTCCCGGAAGGATGAGATGCCATTTTTCATTTAGTCTTTGACAAAATAATCATATCTCCTAAAGACAAAATATTTGGATTTACATTTGCTGCATAGTAAGTTTTCGTTTAGGCGAAGGCATTCTCTCTCTCTCTCTCTCTCTCTCTCTCTCTCTCTCTCTCTCTCTCAATGTCATTGTATAAAAGAATATACTGATTAAGGGTAATTATCTTTATCTCTTTCTCCAAATAAGAAAAAAGGCAATAATGAAAAGAGTAATTTTTAAAAGAAATACCATTCGAACATCCGAGTAAGGAGAGAAAGAGAGTCATGGCTTCTACATCAATGTTTTAAGCGTTGCATTGTAGACCTATTTCACATTACAGCTTCTGCATCTACATGTTTTAAATATTGTATACTAGACCTATATGACATTACAGCTACTGTATCAATAGAGCGTTGCATTGAGGCCTACCTGACATTACAGTCTGCAGAAACATCGTTGCTTTTGTGCAGTATTCTAAAATCCAGTATTTATATTCCTCCTGCATTTCTTCAATAGCAGCAAGTAAGATCTATTTTAGTGTACAAACGATTACGCAATTTCCCAGAAATTTAGATAACTTCAGATTCTGAAAAAAAAATAAGAGAAACTATTTTATTGAAGTAACTTTTCAGGAATTAAAATGACCAGTTTTAATCTTATATATTTTAAAGAGTTTGAATTAAAATTCATTATATATATCATCATCATCATCTTCTACGCCCATTAACGCAAAGGGCCCCGGTTATATTTCGCTAGTCGTCTCTATCTTGAGCTTTTAAATCAATCCTTCTTCATTCGTCATCTCCTCTCCTACTTCACACTTCACATTCTGTAAAATTGAAGTTTCCAAAGAATTGTATCAAACATGGTCTACTGATATTGTTTGGACTTTAGACTGTCATAATTACGAACAAACAACAGTTATAGTGAAATATTGGAAATTATTTGTGACTGTTCGATGGATATTCAAGTTGAGGAAGGAAAATATTTATAGGCCTAACAAATATGGAGTATTGAATTTGAGGGTGAAAAGTCTTTTATCTTTAGAGCACATCTCAGTGACACAGTGTTCAGACTAAATTTCCGACTCCTGAAAGGTTGAAATGATATTTTTCTTGTATATAATATGTTTTGATCGTTTTATAATTCTTGCAACACACCAGAGAACCCGCTGCTTCCTAATAAGCTGTGCTGAGCCATAATTGAAAACAAGGTTCCTAACAGCTATACCCTCATTGCAAAGCATCGACTCTAGAAGAGTTTAGCAATTCAAGTAACTGTCTGCTTCTTTCGACCTCATTATCCCCATTGTATAACAGGGTCGGCCTCTCGAGTCTACTCTTCTAATCTATTTATTTAATTTTCCTCTTTTGTAAAGTACATTAAAACAAAATTTTAATCAATAATATTGTAAATAAACTATTTTTTTTTGGAATCACATTTAAATAGAAATCGTGTTATTCAGTTTTGTCATTTAAAAGTTAATAGCGATTCATATTGTGTTGACTCAAAAATTAAGCAAAGGAAAAATGAGCTTTAACCAGAGAGGAATCTGATATAGTACTATTATGCGGTCGTCACAGTCCCCAATAACTCTCGCAATGGCATCAGCGGGTGCCTACCCTTGGCCATAAAAATACTGATTTATTTGCTAAAAAAAATTCTAAAATTCATAAATAGCTTTAATGATGATTATTACTAAAGGCAACTAGATTCTTAATTATTACCCTTTATAAGAATTTATGAATTTATCAATAAATCTATAAACTTTGTATAAACTTTGTCTAATTAAATGGATAATATTTTTGAGCACTAATGGCAGTGATATCTATATCGTCCTGGATAATCTAAAGTAAAGAGACTCGGGTTTTCCGAGAGTCCTGGGTCGGGTCAAGCCCTAAGAAATCGACTCCGTTGAGGATCCTTCCTCTTAGGTGTCTTCCGATTCAGGACTACCTCTCGGTTTGGGGTTCCGAGACAGGACAGGATAGAAAGAGAGTATCCTGTCACTGACGTCCCCCGGTTATCCAGCAAAACAGCAACAGGCTTTCTTTGGTCTGATGTTGAATTCTCTCTCTCTCTCTCTCTCTCTCTCTCTCTCTCTCTCTCATCATTAACTCTTTCTTATTCTTTTCTTCCTGTACTTATACAGGGCACAGGGGAAAGAGGGGGGGGGGGGTTTAACGTGAACAGTATGCAGCCAGACTGTTGATATTTATTTTTGCATTGGACAAGCGTTGAACATAACTTCTCACTTAATAATAAATCTTATATTTCACTTTGTAAACATGTAGATGTATGAAACAAAGTTGGTGAACTGCTATGAAAAATTTAATTATTGAAAAAATATTAGATCGTTAAATCAATCGTGCTACAATACCCTTTCAGAACAAAAAAAAAAAAAAAATCGTTAATGACGCACAAATCCCTCTAAACACCGTGATTCCGTGAGACTATTCCTGGAACTGCCTGTGTAGATATTCATTCTGGTATTAATGTCAAGCAATTTATTGCTTGAAATCATATATATATATATATATATATATATATAAAGACTTTGTCGTGAATTAGAAAAGGTTAAAACCAATGGATTATGTGCTCTCATTTCATCTAGTGTTCCTTCCACATGCACATATTCTGACAAATATCCCAACCATAGTTTCTTTCCAATATTGTATTTTCAAATTTATCTCTAATAATGAGAGCAAGGGTTAACTTGCAGCGATGATGTTTGTGACCTGTGCAAAGAAAGTAAAACAGAACATTTTGGAACGTGGAGAGAACGAGTTACAAAAGTGGATATGATGTACAAGTTTAGAAGACGGCCATGAAACAAGGAAATGGTTGGAAAAGCAAATTAGGTTAAAATAACTAATTTCATCTCAACCGAATTTGGGGTAAAATGGAATAATAGAATTATTCTTAAACTTTCATCAAGAGAAACAGTTGTTTATAGCCAAAGAAAACTATTATTTCTTGGCTAAGCATAAAATAATTTCATAATATATCGTCATTCTAAATATCTATGTGATTTTTTAATTATAAAACCTTTAAAATCTTAATTATATTCCGAAATTAATGTGAATTATACTTTCATAGAAATAATATATATTTATTAGGAATTTAATTATTCATATAAGGAATAACTAATTATATATGCTATTTTGTCACTGAAATCGAGGAGATAATTTGCCTGTGTGCAAGTTGCTAGGAGTGAGAGGAGCAGCAACGAGAAAGGAGCAGAGGTAAACCCAAGTGTTTCAAGTATCTATAGACAATTTAAATACGTTAATTAAAGAATAAAATCAGTTAGATCAAAGCCAAAGATAAGGGGAAAAGGAAGAGCGACACAAATAGTAAAAAAGAATAGAAAATGGCTTAATAAGCAAGTTTGAATAACATTCAGTTAACCGTCAGCTGCCCAACATATTCGTAAGACTGAGTCTTTTCTTGCCACTTCTTTCGGTTGAAGAAGATTCTTCAAATGATGCTACATCAAAACATAGAAACCTCGCCATGTTTTCCTTTTTAATTTTTTTTTCAACTCTTTTGGGCCCAGGATTAGGCTACGTCAACAAGATTTCAAATTTGATTTTTCACTTTTCCTGTCATTACTATTATCATATTTTCCAACAGGGGTTGCAGCAGATTAAGTGAGGATAGAAAAGCAAAAGCACCACCTCTAGAGCCTCCTCAACCATCATGGTGTCGATGATCCTCCAGTATCAAACATAACATTTTTACTTAACCAAGATCTGCAGACCTTACTAAAGCCCTTGGCTTTATTAATGAGTTACGAAAAAAACCTGAAAAAAAGAAAGTCACTATGGAGTGATAGCGTTTCCTTCGTGGTGTCAAAGTCCCATACGGATGAGATGCCATTTTTCTTTTAGTCTGTCACAATAATCATATCTCCTAAAGGCAGATTATCTTAATTTACATTTGTTGCATAGTAAGTTTTCATTTAGGTGAAGGCATACTATTTCTTAAAAGAAATACCATTAGAACATCCGAGGAAAGAGAGAAAACGGAGTCATGGCTTCTACAATACATTAATGTTTTAAACGTTGCATTGTAGGCCTATCTGACATCATAGCTTCTGCATTTACATGTTTTAAGCGTTGCATAGTACGCTTCTGCACCTATAGAGCGTTGCATTGTAGGCCTACCTGACATTACCAGCACATCGTTGATTTTGTGCAGTATTCTAAAATCAAGCATTTATGTTCCTCTTGTGTTTCTTCAGTAGCAGCAAATATGGAATATTTCAGTGTACAAACGATTACGCAATTTCCCAGAAATTTAGACAACTTCAGATTCCGAAGGAAAAATAATAATTAAGAGAAACTATTTTGATGAGTTACTTTTCATGAATTAAACTGACCAGTTTTAATATTTTAATATTTTTAAGAGTTTGAATTAAAATTCATTATATATATGGTCATCATCTTCTCCTAGGCCTATTGACCCTAACGGCCCCGGTTACATTTCGCCAGCCGTCTCTATCTTGAACTTTTAAATCAATACTTCTCCATTCATCATCTCCTACTTCATACATCACATGCTGTAAAATTGGAGTTTCCAAAGAATTTTATCAAACATGGTCTACTGATATTGTTTGGACCTTAGACAGTCATAATTACGAACAAACAATAGTTATAGTGAAATCTTGTAAACTATTTGTGACTGTTCGATGGAAATTCTAGGCTGGATATTCAGGTTAAGGAATGGAAATGTTTATAGGCCTCAGTGACAGTGTTCAGAGTAAACTTCCGACCCCTGAAAGGTCGACTTGATATTGTTCTTGTAAATAACATGTTTTAATCGTTTAAGACTTCTTGCAACACACCAGAGAACCCGCTGCTTCCTAATAAGCTGTTGCTGAGCCATAATTGAAAACAAGGTTCCTAACAGCTATACCCTCATTGCAAAGCATCGACTCTAGAAGAGTTTAGCAATTCAAGTAACTGTCTGCTTCTTTCGACCTCATTATCCCCATTGTATAACAGGGTCGGCCTCTCGAGTCTACCCTTCGAATCTATTCATTTGATTTTCCTCTTTTGTACAGTACATTAAAACAAAATTTTAATCAATGATTTTATAAGTAAACTATTTTTTTGAAATCATATTTAAATAGGAATAGCGTTATCCAGTTTTGTCATTTAAAAGTTTATAAAGAGATTCATATTGCGTTGACTCAAAAATTAAGTAAAGGGAAAATGTGCTTTATCCAGAGAGGGATCTGACAGTACCCAATAACTTTCGCAATAGTATCAATGGGTGCCTACCGTTGGCCATCAAAATACTGATCTATTTGCTAAAAGAAAATTCAAAATTCATAAATAGCTATAATGATTATTATTATTAAAGGCAACTAAATTCTTAATTATCAAACTTTATAAAGAAATTATGAATTTATCAACAAATCTATAAACTTTACATAAAATGTTTGAGTCTTCTTAAATAGAGAATATTTTCCGACCAGTAATGGCAGTGATGTCTGTATCGTCCTGGATAACCTGAAGTAAAGAGACTCGGGTTTTCCGAGAGTCCTGGGTCGGGTCAAGCCCTAAGAAATCGACTCCGTTGAGGATCCTTCCTCTTGGGTGTCTTCCGATTCAGGACTACCTCTCGGTTTGGGGTTCCGAGACAGGCAGGATAGAAAGAGAGTATCCTGTCACTGACGTCCCCCGGTTATCCAGCAAAACAGCAACAGGCTTTCTTTGGTCTGGTGTTGAATTCTCCTCTTCCTTCTCTCTCTCTCTCTCTCTCTCTCTCTCTCTCTCTCTCTCTCATTAGGAACCCTTTCTTATCTTTTTCCTTCTCTTCCTCTACTAATAAAGAAGGGTTGCCAGTTTGGCCTTTTTTCCGGCAAAAAAAAACTCAAATTTGACCTTTTGTATTTAAATAGGTTGCCCTTTAGTAATATGAAAAAAGCCGAGCCTTAAATACTATATTTTTGACCTTTTTCTATTAATGGGTTGGCCTTTTAAAGATGCTGTTGATTAAAAATTGACCTATTCTCATTTAGAAAACCTGGCAACCCTGTAATAAAGGGCACGAGGTAGGGGGGGGGGGAATTCCCGTCTCCAGTATGCAGCCAGACTGTTGCTATTTATTTATTATTGCATTGGACAGCGTTGAACATAACTTCTCACTTAGTAATAAATCTTATATTTCACTTTGTAAACATGTGTATGAATGCACAAAGTTGCTCAACTGTTATGAAAAACTTTATTATTGAAAAAATATTAGATAGTTAAAACAATTGTGCTACAATAATATTTCAGAAAAAAAAGTAATACATTAATGTAACACGAATCCCTCTGAACACTTTGATTCCGTGAGACTATTCCTGGAACTGTGTCTGTAGATAGTCGGAGTGGGAAAGAGGGCTTCAAGAGGGAAAATAATCTAAGCTTAGTCCTGTTGTCTAATAATAATAACCATCTATGCATTTGGGTTATCAATTCAAAGTTATTACTTGATTTTGCTTATGTCGTTTTGTGTATGAAGCAAAAGGTAGTTAGGATCGTGGTTTCGAAACTTGCAATAAATTATTTCAAGCCAAAGCTTAGGTAACAGTCAACGCTGCTTATATAGGTCTAATCTCTTAAGGAGTTTATTAGGGGAGAAGTAATAATGATAAATGAATAAATAAATAAGCGAGGTGGTGTGTTATCTTCGGTACCAGAAATACAATTAAATCTATCTATATAATCCAAATTTAATTTACGAACGGAAAGCTATAATCGGGTCAGACATATTCCCTCACACCTATAATGGGCAGATTCTACAATAGCAACGTATCTCGAATAATAACAACAACAACAACAACAACCGTAATAATAATAATAATAATAATAATAATAATAATAATAATAATAATATGGCTCTGTCGTCTTGTCTTTAACACATACTAGGGTATGGCTATATGTCAGGAAGCAACAATAAATATTTGCATCAAATCTTGTCATTTATGAAAGGTGTCTGTCTGGGCATAAAGTTACGATTGTGAAATTTCTCCACAGTCTCTTCTTCATTTTAATTCTAGGCCTATAGGCTTCATAAGAATTATAAAATCAGAAGTGTCAACTTCAAGTCCCAGATAACAATAAGGTAATAAGGGGCAAACAACATTTAAACCTTCACAAGTTGGGTCTAACTAAATCCTCAGTAAATCTCAAAAGACGAAACTGTCTAAAGATATTAAGGGACCAGGTAATAAATAATTTCATTTTTCAAATGACGCCATTATTTTCTATGTATAATATACTTAAGCAAACTATATATATATATATATATATATAGGTAGTAGGTTGGCCAGGGCACCAGCCGCCCGTTAAAATACTATCACTAGAGAGTTATGGAGTCCTTTGACTGGCCAGACAGTACTATATTGGATCCTTCTCTCTGGTTACGGTTCAATTTCCCTTTGCCCACACAGACACCGAATAGTCTGGCCTATTCTTTACAGATTCTCCCCTGACTTCATACACCTGACAACACTGAGATTACCAAACAATTCTTTTTCAGCCAAGGGTTTAAATACTGCAATGTAATTGTTCAGTGGATACTTTCCTCTTGGTAGGGGTAGAAGAGACTCTTTAGCTATGGTAAACAGCTCTTCTAGGAGAAGGACACTCCAAAATCAAACCATTGTTCTCTATTCTTGGGTAGTGCCATAGCCTCTGTACCATGGTCTTCCACTGTCTTGGGTTAGAGTTCTCTTGCTTGAGGGTACACTCGGGCACACTGATCTATCTAGTTTCTCTTCCTCTTGTTTTGTTAAAGTTTTTATAGCTTATATAGGAAATATTTATTTCAATGTTGTTACTATTTTTACTTTTCGTGTTTCCTTTCCTCACTGGGCTATTTTCCCTGTTGGGGCCCCTGGGCTTATAGCATCTTGCTTTTCCAACTAGGGCTGTAGCTTAGCATTTAATAATAATAAATATATATATATATATATATATACATATATATATATATACATATATATATATATATATATATGCTAATTTATATTTATATATGTATAAGTATATATATATATATATATATACATATATATATATATATATATACATATATATATATATATATATATATAGTATGTGTGACATTATCCTGGTAATAATGTCAGGCAATCTATTGCTTGAAATTATATATATATATATATATATACATATATATATATATATATATATTTTTATATAAGTGCATATATATACATATTCATATAGGTGGATATATATATATATATATATACATATATATACACACACATTTATATAAGTGCATACACACAATATATATATATTTATATATATATATATATATATATATATATATATATATATATATGCATATTTATATAAGTGTGCACACACCTATATATGTATTGGACACATTCAGATCTCAAAATTGATTTAGCATGAATCAATCACACGCGTGATTGATCAATTTCCTGGCACATGATTGATGGCATGATTAATCGCAAGGTTGATGAAAAAAAAGCACTAAATAACTGTCAGACCTTTAAAATTTGCATCAAGCAAGTTCTATATAAAAGTCTAAATCCCCTGGAATGACCAAGGACATGATTGATCGCCAGATACATAAACAACAATGCTAAAGTTGATAAAAATATAGGGTACTGTTGACCCTTATTACATATATCAAAAGGACACAAACACGAACATAATTTTGACAATGAAAATAAAGTTAATATTGTTAATGCTAACATGCAAAGAAATAAAGATAATAACAATAAATCATACAAAAGAATAGTGGTCACACCTACTTTCAGTCGCAAAGTGAAGAGCTGGTAAAAGTTTACAAACTCGCTGATCGGAGAGGTGGTCGTCTCCTCAACAAATCACAATATACTCAACTAAGCGTTGGCTTTCTCCTTTTTATACTTTCTTTTCAAAGACTCCTCACACAACCACAAATATATACATTTTACTTATCAATATCACACAGGGCACAATATGCATCACGAATATCTTTCACTTTTTCAATAGTGACTCTCTCAAAGCAACCATTTTTTACACTGAAGCCCAAGCTTCTATAAGCCAGGGGGTTTCAATTTTGTAAGCATAACTTACATAACTTGAAATTGAACTTCTATTTTTCTTTGCTGCATTCTTAGCCTTAGCTCCCAACATCACGCTTAACCGATATATAGTTTTTTTTTCAATCACTTTTGGGGTCGTTTTTGGGATCTCGTTAGCCTCAACACTATCACTAGAGCCAAGTCAATAGACCTTGACTAGAGCTGTTAATTTTGGTGTTCTCGTCCATAACACTTTCTGATGTGTTATCACTTGCCTCAGCACTTTCAAGAGGCAAGTAACTCTAATTTTGTTGTAATCTGAATAGATGTCACTATTATAAATATAGCACTCGGAATTGGAAACTGAAGAATACCTAAACCTACATATCATGGGTTGTCTGTTGGCACTTGCAGATGCGCTGTTTTACCATAGAAAAACCCCAATATTTAGGCTACTACAACTTTATTTGGTGAGTAGTGGATCATCAGCACACTTACTATCACAGCTCGACACCGTCTCGAGTATTAACAATTCCTAAAATAGCCAATGAACTTGAAAAAACACAGAAAGTTCTGGAGAATTTCAAACTCGACACGCGATGGCCATTTGTAAACAAAACACTCGACTCTCGAGCAATGCTGCCAACCGATTCGTTCACCAGCATTAACATTTTAGGTAAAATATTGTTTTCAGAATGCATTTCTTCAGAGTTTTACTTTTATGTTAAAATGTAATTATATTATTCATTCCAAAACATAATATGAGTATTATGAAGCACTAAATATAAAAACAATCTTCTTTCACAGTTATCCCTACATAATGAGGGTTGCCTGATGCGTCCTCCCCAATCCTTTCTATCAAAGACATCCTCTTCCACCTACCCTCTTCTCTCCATATCATCCTTCACCTTATCTCGCCCTCTAATCCTTCTATCTCTTCCAATCACTTTAGAATATGAGTAGCGCTGAATATTGATTACAAATAAAAATGTTTTACAGTATTGTTTGGAAACAGCTTATAATTATAGTGTAAAAAACTGCAGTGATATTTTTATTTTGATGACTAGAATTTAATTCATAGTATGATTCGGTGAGTATTATTCGAAGATGTGTATAAAGATAAGAGGGTTTGTATTTAACTATGACGGGACCTAATAAAAAAAACAGTAATAAGAAGAATTGTAATCGTTAACCATCTTATTACATTACTTAAAACGTTATCATTGTGAACTGTCATAAAAACGTAATTTCTATACATTCATATTAATGGTAGCCAGTGAAAACTGTGAAGGTAGGCCTAACCATCTAACGAAGGACAGTAGGCCTTCTTTGATTTTGTCACGTGTATATGTAACATGATGATAAATGTATATATATATATATATATATATATATATATATAGACTAAAAGAATTCATCTTCATTAAAAATAAAATCTGTACTAAGAACTCACAAAACTAAATGATTCTAAATTACTAGTTCCAACATCCAACTGTTCCCAAAAGTGGATGTGTCCCCAAATTCAATTTGGAGCTCAACCCCTCTCTTTGCGACGCCACTGCCATCGAATTCAACTGCTACGATTGCAAGAATATCTATTCAGGCAATGGACTCTGCCTTACGAATCACATGGCAACAAGTAAGGCTTACTAACTGTATATTTGATTATGATTAGGTCTTAACTCGAGTCGTTAAAACCCATGGGATTCAGGAGAAATGCTCATCCTATAATTGTATTTAACGCTCCTTAACACTGTAAACGAGACAGACCTTTTATGTAAAAGTAAGATATTAGAGTAGCTCTGTAGGTTGTAGATCAGTATTCGCTACAAAGATAAGGAACAAAGTCATCTTCTATTATACGTATTTGAATTTAGTGTTTTAAAACAACAAAAATAAAAAGTATTAAAAGTATTATGACAGCACTAGAGTTAAGACATGCTAGCTAACTACTTATAAAAAAAGTTTTTAAGTTTTCAATATTATGAACAACTATGAAAAATTCTTATATTTACACCATTTAAAATGATAATGTTTTATGCATAGTAAATAGATATTATTTAATCTTCAGATAATAATAAAACATTGTTCGTAAAATGACCCAATATTTTCTTTATGGGATAATATGTCACTCTCCAGCGAGGACTGAAGGTACCAAGAGCCTGGACTATCATTAGACCAACAATGTCACCCATAAAGAAGTAAACATCCCTAAACATTATCCTGGTTTCATTGTAAATAATTCTGAGGCTGAATATTATTTCACTTCTGATATTCCGATCTAATACGAATGAAGCCTCAACAAACTTATAATAATGATACAATTATGATAATTTCTTTGCCTGTTTTCGTTTCATCTCTTTCCCAAAAGTGTTTCTCCATTCAAAGTAAGTGTCCAGTTTCTTCTCGTTATGTAAAATATCAATTATTTCAGTCTTTATTGAAATGAAACTGAAATAACTGAATTCAGTTTGAACTTAAAATTAGTACAATGAAAATATAATATCGTATAGAAATGAGTACTTCTTTACAATGTGATAGCTGACCTTATGGGAGTAAGGCCGATGTTGACAATTTTCCCATAATAAAAATAATTGATCACTTATAAATTACTATTTCTATTTTATTTTTTTATATAAATCTAAAAATTAGAAAATATATCTTTATATCCAGAAATTTATAGCTTTGAATGGAAAGAATATGAAAAATTTCCATAGTTGTCAGCAATATTTAGATTCAGTAAAATATTTTTTGGGTAGTCACCGTAATCCGGAACTTTTCTAAGGTTCTCCGTTCAAATTACTCACTTTATTTTTGGTTAAAACACCAACATAATATATATCGATAATATTAATATCAAATGGTGGTTACATACTGAAATGTCTCCTTTTCATAATTATTATTATATGTATATATATATATATATATATATATATAGAGAGAGAGAGAGAGGTAAATATACATACACACACACACACACACACACACACACACATATATATATATATATATATATATATATATATATATATATATATATATATATATATATATGTGTGTGTGTGTGTGTGTGTGTGTGTGTGTATGTGTGTGTGTGTGTGGGTGTGTGCGTGTAATTATACGACACATTATAATTATCCAGTGGTGTAACCCTCTGACATATATAAATATCCTCTTACCACAAAATTACGTAACGCCACTACATAATTACAAATTCTTCTATGATATCAATTTTTAGAAGTTACAACCCTAATTGGTAAAACAGGATGCAAAAAGCCCAAGGGATCCAACAGAAAAAAATAGCCTGAGACAAGAAACAAGGGATAAAGTACAAAATATGTAATAACAATCAAAATAAAATATCTTAATAAAGGATCCAACAACTCTCTTGCGGTAGCATCTCAACGGGTAGCAGGTGCCTTGGCAAACCTATCCTATTAGCTCTGACTAATTGTAAAGTTTGAGATCTTAATAGGACCAACAGTCAACTACGCCACAGGAATGAAAAAAGTTGTTTTAAAACAACTCTTCAATAATGAAGTCACAAATGGCCACCCTTTTGTAGTATTCCATTGAATTCTTATCATAGTGAACTAATCAATTCTCTCTCTCTCTCTCTCTCTCTCTCTCTCTCTCTCTCTCTCTCTCTCTGTCTTCATCATCATCATCTACTAGGCCTATTGACGCAAAGGGCCTCGGTTAGATTTCGCCAGTCGTCTCTATCAGGAGCTTTTAAATCAAGGCAACTCTTCTAGTGCCTTGTGGAGCCCTGTAGCATACGAAGAACATGCCCAAACCATCATCATATACGCTGTCTATAAATACCTTTCCCTAAAGTTATTCTTCATTCAAAGTAACGTGTTTATTTTCATCTTGTTAATTCAAATATCAATTATTTCTGTCTTTATTCGAATCTGACTTAAATAGCTGAATTCAGTTTGAGCTTAGAATTCTTAATAATGAAAACATAATATTGTTCAGGGATATTTACTTCTTCATAATGAGATATTTGAAATATTTTATATCATTTGTTTATTGCTTTTCATATAGTCTATTTCCTTATTTCCTTTCCTCAATGGCCTATTTTTCCCTATTGGAGCCCTTTGGCTTATAGCATATTTATTTTCCAACTAGGGCTGTGGCTTGGCTAATAATAATAATAATAATAATAATAATAATGATAATAATAATAATAATAATAATAATAATAATAATAATAATAATAGCTGGCCTTATGACAGACCCGGTGTAACGGTCTGGTTTTTCCCGTCCGAAATTCCCCCCGGGGGAAATATGGCCTGTGATATATATACCCCCGGGGGAACTTTGTCCTAGGATAATATTCCCCCCTCTGGGCCAAGATTCCCCCTTTGCTTGGTGGAAGTAACCATTAATTTTTTTTTTCGTTTGCCATGGAAATCAAATTAAATGGGATTTCATAGAAAAGCAGCACAAATTACAAGACAATGAAAGGTTACATTTAGGCAATTAATTGAGGTCACAACATATTGCTTGGATAAAAACAAAATTAATTTCAAACGTGCTGCTCAGTTTCTTGGTGAATCCGTATCAAACCCCTTGCAATATTGCTTAAAAAACAAGCTTCCTGTCTACGAAGGATGTGAGGGAACAATCAAATTCTTTAGTATATATATCCTCAATTCAAGAAATTTGTGCGGACGTAACTTTAAATCTCCAAAATGCAAAAAAAAAAAAAAAAAATGCCTGTTTGTTTAAAGAATTTATAATGAAGGCTGATATTGGGATAGTCCAAGGGGTTTCGACCAGGGAAGGTTTGTGACCTGGGAAGGGGGTCCGGGGGCTTGGCCCCGGCTAGGGGTTGTGACCTGGGAACTACTAGGTGAGGTTAGGTGGGTTTGTTAGGTTCTGTACCCTTTTACAAATCTCAAATATGTTAAATAACCATGTTTGGCCTATGTTCAGCCACTTACATGATCCATATGTTTTAACAACTGGTTATCTTGTTCTTATTTAGCATTTATGACCATATTATTGCTGTAATTCACTCGTTTATGACATTTCCCCACCCTAAAAACCCCGGTTTCCCACTCGGTTCCCCTTTAATCTCTGGTAACACAACTGAATTGGTACCATCTTTCTCATCCATAGTGCTTCTTAGTATCAAGTGTAATTTTTATTTCTTGCTGGACAGTACGAAAGAAGAGTAATAAGGTG